>NW_009733329.1:71835-80395 GCF_000703405.1 Apaloderma vittatum | reverse complement strand
AAACAATTTCAGAAGTGTCAAATACATAAAGATAAGCAAAGCCCTATAGGCAAAGTCCTCCCAAAGAGCAGAACACTGATCTAAGGCTGGTCCGTGGCCAGAAAACACTGCTCTAAGAAACAAAAGCAGATATGAAGAAGGAGAGATTTTTCAGGACCTTAAAACTGATGCCTTTTGGCCCTGTTCCTTGCATATAGTTCTGATGGGAACTAAACTACGTGTTCAACTCATCTTGCACCACGAACAGCTCAAAGGTGAGAATTACCTTGGACCAGACAATGGTTGGCTTAGGAACGCCACTTGCTTTGCACGGTAATGTTACTGGGATTCCTTCAATGGTGCTGAACACCTGCTGCCCGTGCTGAATAACAGGCAGAACTGAAAATAAATGCAAATATTAGACGCATGCAGAAGACATTTGAAACCAGGGCACAACTCTTACGATAAAATCCCTCTATTCAGCTGCGATTTCATACAAGCAGCAGGATTTGGGAATTTTGAGCCTCTTCTCCAAACCCCAACGCTGACACTGACCAGCCGCTTCCCCTCCACCCTCCAAGCTTTTCAGGACAGAATAAATACCTGTTCCTAAAAAAGCATGGCAGCCACAGGCTGGTTGTTGGATTACGTGCACAATTTTAAACTAGTTGTAGGTATTTCACATAGCTGACTGCAATCATTTCAGAAAGTCGTCATCACAACATCCTCTGACAACATTTTAGGCTTCCTGAAACGATGCTGTACACGATTCAACCCACACAGCACCTTCCTTGAGAATGAGTTCAGCATTTTTAGTGCTGAATCAATTTCCACCGATGGACAACATTTTAGATGGAGCAGGTATGAGAGTGAAGAACTGATCACAATCCAAGCTCACTAAATCTTTTTAAAAAATGCTACAGAGTTGTGCTAACTGCAGTGATGGTTTCTGCATGATAATCGACTGCTAGATGAACTTGAATAAAAATACCACATCACTTCACAAGATCAGTAACCAGAGATAACAACACCACCATTTTTTCCTACTTAACTGAGCTGGTTTTGACTTAAAAACAGGAAAAAAAGATGGTATTTAAGACTATAATACCAAAACCTAGATTGTTCTAAAAATGTACAAATATGATATTTCTTCCCATTTTTTCTGAAATATTCAAAAAACTAGTGTTGATACGGAAGACACTGAGAACTTGCCTGTATTAAAAATTAATAGCTATTCTTAACTTAAAAGGATGTTCCAGTATCTTCAGTGAAGCTTAAAATAAATCTCCCATGATTAACTTAACACATGAGAAAATTTCAGGCTGTAAACCAAGTGGTTGTGACCCCACACACAGTTAATACAAGCATCCCCAGCTGAAATACAGATGGGTTACCACAATGCTTACACTTTGCTTCCAGTCGGTATAATTTTTTGTATGTTTTAATTAAAGAAAAAAAAAAAAGGGGAGGGAGGGAACAAACACACATTTTGCCAAATTCATTATTCATTTTAATTCTAATTCTCCCATGAGTTGTGCTTCCTTAGATCATTTATGAAGGCCCCAGACAGCACTTTCCATGGTTTTCCAGTAAACTTCACACTTGCATCTGTTTTGTTCATAGAGATAGAGACGAAGACTGCACAGCCCAACCTTTGTAGATGTTTTAAAACGAGGATCTCTTACGATCACAAGACAGTGTTATTTTTGCTTTCTTCTAAAACCAGTCTCCATCACTCAGTTCCTGTGCAGTGGATCCATGCTACTTTATAAAGTGACATCATTACAAAAGATAAAAGATTTAGCATAAACCTAACAAAGAAAGCATTCGCAAAAGCTCCTGTTTGTAAGAAATGCACTCATCTTGTATTTGGTACGAAAGCAACGAGACAGTGTTCCTTACCATACACATTAACGGTGGTGGTTTTGTTGCTTGTCCCAGCAATGTTACTTGCCATGCAGGTATAATCGCCACCATCCTGCAGCCGGACTCTTTCAAGGTGCAGGCTTCCATCACTGCGAACGTTGACATAGGGATTGGGAACCAGCTACAAAAGAGTGAGGTAATGTTTTACTGAAGAAAATATCTGCTGGCAATACTTACCTTGGCATGCAGCATGGCTTTACTCAACTATTTCACATTCTTGAAAATTAATGTTCCTGGACAATTTTATTAAAGCTTTTCCTACTTTCCATCTTTCAGGAAAAGCTAATTTTAAATACAAATTTTGGTAGCACTTTATTTGTAGTGATCACGATCTGCAACAGCACCTCAGGTCAGCCACAGCACACAGAACTGTCATGCTTATAATCATGCACTCAAGCAAAACCAAATTTAGCTGAATTATTTTACAGCGTTTTTATTGGTTATTCCAGTAAGTCAATCTGACCATAGATCAGTTCCTGACGAGTGCAATGACTTACTCTTCTTCCACAAATAGATTTTTTTTTTTTACAGTTATCAGAACCTTCTAACTTGCCACATCAATGAAGAGATCCTCTCTGAAGTACACCATTTTAACAGCTAAGAGACATTTTAACTTTCACAGAAAAAGTATTTTTTTAAAGTTATTCCCTATAGCAACGTCAAAAACAATCCTTGAACTTGGCAACACAGACTTGCCATACAGAAAGGCTGTTAGAACACAAAATCGTTCCAGCCATGCTGTGATCAGAAAAAGCCGCATTCTGCTCTAAATATAACTTACTCCAACACTCTCTTTGGAGCACAACTTTTGCCACGAGCTTATAATTACAGGAAACTAGCACTGCTACACAGAGGAATTAGCAACTCAACAAGGAGGATCCTGCCAATATTTCTCAGAGAAAGGCCCACGATTCCCAGTGACACAAAGACTGACTAGAAAACTTTAGCAAGCAAAGGGTCAGGTAGTGCCAGGGTTCTGCTTGGTGATAATAAATTAAAAAATTTTTAGAAAATTTTTTAATTACAGTTGTGGAGAAAGGGCTTTAGGGAGAAACTGGCAAGCAATATAAAAAGCAGAGCTTCACAGGAATTTTATAGTCAGTAATTTGACTACTATTAAAGACCTGAAACATCAAAAGTAAGCATAGTGTCTACACCACCTTTCTGTCTGCTGGAGTTATGAACTGGCAATGGTCTGCTCCCAAGGGGCAAAGAAAACACCCTCTTTCATGCTCTGCGCTGTGCACCTCTAGAGGAAAGGAGTATATGGTACAGGGATACTGACATTTATCTCATCTCAACAATGGTAGAAGTCACAATGTTAACAAAAACTAAATCTACATTTCCTGGTATCTTTATTTTTAAAAAACAGGAAAAAAGAAACACTTTTCAGCTACCAGGGTGTAAATTGCAGCACTTCTGTCATTCTGGTAGGTATATTCCACTAGCATTCCTATATTCAGAGCCCAAGGCTGGAATTCAAGAGCTAACAAGAATGCATAAAACTGCTTTCAAACTAAGTAAAACAGAAGATTAAAGGACAATTAAAAAATAATTTGGTTACAAATTCTTTTCTAGATCCTCGCATTCCCCTACTACCATTCCCTCCTTCCTCATCTGTGCTTCAGAGTTAGGAAGTTCCTGGCACAGGCGGTGATCAGAGAGGCATAACCATCAGGACCCCACACTTCCACTTCCCTGTTTTGAACAGGAATAAACTCTCTCTCCTCAGGGGAGTGGCTGCACTTGGACTGACAGTGCCCATGGAAACTCAGAAGCAGCCACTGCCTTACAGACACAGCCCAGGAGGCAGCAGCTCCTGCTGGGTGGTGAATGTCTGCTGTAACCCACCCCGACACCGGACCCTCGCTCCCAGCGAATCAGCCCAGTCTCCTGAAGCAGCTTTATTTGTAAACACAAAACCTATTGGTGTATTTGTTTGTCAACTTTAGTAGCTGAAACCAAGTAGTTACGTGGCCTGAATATGCAAGTTCTACATTTTCTCTGCTAAAAGATCTTACAGGAAACAAAATGGTCTTACCACCATACTGTTTTTAATCCACCTCCGGTCTGGAACGGGGTTTCCAGCAAGCAGCACGCACGGCAAAGTGAGCTGCTGCCCCTCTATTACATTGGCTGTGGCTGGACTTACTCCAATCAGAGGTGTAACTTGAACAAAAGAAAGAATTAGAAGAGACTATTAGGAATTTTTACATATTCACATAAAGTATTAAAGTTTTGTTATTAGTCCTGTCACTAACGCTACTTGCAGCAGCATCAAAGGTCTCCTTGTGCAAGGTGCTACACAATATAGAGGAAGAAACATTTCCTACAATGAAAAATGCACGATTTAAACAGGAAAGAAAAAACAGGGTAAGAAAAAAACACTGCCATCAAGAGACAGTATGAGAGCTTCAACATATGTAGTTATACAACAAAAAATACCAGATGGGATTCTGGTATCTGAAACCTCAATGATTCAGGCAGGAAAATAAACGAAAGAAAAAAATCGAAGGAGTGGGGTAGCACAGAAGAGAGAGGAAGCCAGAGGAGTAAACGTACAATGATCCCAAAACTAAGGAATGGCAGCAAACAGCAGATGTTGTCCAGCTGAAATTGGATCCAACTCAGCGTTTCCCTGAAAACTCATATTCCCCCGATACCAAGTCAATATATTATGTTCTCCTTCCTTGGGAAAAATATTGAAGAACGAAAGTAGCAGGTTTGGAGAAGGCAAAAAAATAAGTAGTAATTTCCTTTGGGCATAAAATTTTAAAGGATTACAGCAGACGTCAACAAGCCCAGCAGGAAATTCTGCATGCTCTGTAAAGAACCAACACGGAGCACTCCTGGACACACACTTCATAAATTAATTTTAAGTAATGGGGATTAAATAACACTTTTAAATAAATAAAGAACAGGCCTGTCAAATACTACCAACATTACAGATTGCTACTACGTGTTCCATTGATGGTAGATGGACCCCATTTCTATCTTCCCACAAATGTACACGTTCCATAGCATTATTCTTCCTTTCATTGCCAATTGTCTATCTAAGATAATAAACAGCTCCTTAACAGTGCAGCTATTTACTGTTTTCTTGGATCACTAAGATTCCTGCCCAGTTACATCAACACACTGACCTAAGCAAGTTCATTGCTGCTTTTTATTTCCTCACCTCAGAAACCTCACCTTTAGCTTTCACCCAACCCAAACCATTCTATGATCATTGCGGTGATTTTTCATTCCTTAATAAACTCACTTAAGAATAAGGAACAGAAGATAGGACAAATCATGTTTTTAAGGTCCATGTTATAAAGTGTAGAGGGAGTTAATTCAAACTAATAGAGCTAGTCAAAAGAAAATGTTCCAATATGCAAAATTCACTGAAATAAATGACAAACAAATGTCTTCTGATTTAGTTTGTGTGGCTACATGTGGGTACGCAAACACAGACACATCACCACGTGTGCACATAACCTGTAGACATCCCATTTGTTGTACAAACTATCTCCTCCCACTGTGTACTGCGGGTACTGAAACGTTGCCGGTCCTTTCCACCTGTCACTAACATTAACCAGTCTTACCCAGTCCAGTTACTGTGATCGTGGCTGCCCGTGACTGAATATTTCCAAACTGGTTCTCAGCTTCACAGATGTAAGCTCCTTCATCACTGACCCACAAATCTAGAGGGAGGAAAATAAAAAAAAGAGATCTGATCGTAGTATCTGAAATAATACTGAAAAGTCTGCAACACATGAATACCCCACTCTTTAATCTTTCAGTTCCCAACATTTGGGTTTGGCCAGTTCATTCATTTCCCTCCGTCATCTGGCATACAAGCAAGGACATTAGAGTAAAAAAAGCACGTTGCATGTGTGTATGTATGTGTGTGTATATATATATATATAAAAAACCCACTTTTCATCACTTTATCACATATACTTTAATATAGTATATTCTAACGTGCATAAATAACACGTGGTAGTACACTATATATCTGCATGCACATACGCTATCACATAGTGCACTGACTGGAACATTGCTTACGACATACAGCAACGCGTGTCTGTAAGTGAACAGACACCCAAAAAATAGTACATAAGACACAGTTACTGAACTATAGGTACAGCACGGAGGAATTATTTCACCCATCTTAATCATGTCTAGAAGACAATAAAAAAGCTAATGAAGAAAACAGAATAACATAAGGGTGACTGAAATGCTCCAAGTAGTTGAAATTGCAAAGTCACTTGAAGAATTTTCAGTTGTTACCCAAACTGGGACTTATCTAAAACAGTGAGTTTAGAACAAATTCTCTCAAAGAAAAAAAAATAAAATCCATGGCTCCTCAATATCAACAGAGGCCATAATCCACATACATTTAAACAAAGGTGCAATAATTTCTAGGAAGAGTGCAGCCAATGACCCAACACAATCAAACTCATGAACTCACAGAAAAACGAACTGCGTGTCAAAATTCAGTATTGGAAGTATGAAGTCAGTACCAGAAATATAATCTCTGATAAAAATCCACCCTTTTTACAAAGTGAGCAATAAAGCAGTTACAGTAACTTAAATGCATTGCACGTGTCATATTTCCTTCTGGAATTTTGTTTTTAAAACTTCGGTCTACCTACTATTAATAGACAGAGCTCCTGTTCTGAGTTGACTGATAGAACTAACTGCGAACGGTCTTGAGAAAAGGGAGGCACCGTTCAGCCGCCTCCACTTAACCTTGGGTTCCGGGTAACCCTGCACATAGCACGGCAGCGTGAGGTTTGAGCCAATATCCGCAGATTCATCACCGGGTTCCTGCGTGAAAACTGGGGGAGCTGGAGGAAAAAAAAGAAGACAGAAAGTGAACTGGGGTTGCAAAATGACATTAGCATTCTGCCTAGACTATTGAGGACCTAAATTCATGTCACATTATGCACAATTCTTCTTCTAACAACAGATTCCCAACTCCAGTAACACCTTACAAAAGCAGCCTTGCGCACTGTGAACATAAAATGAGGAACTCAGAAATGGGCAAAACATCTCAAAAAAAAAAAAAGAAGATACAGTCACCCTCATCAGACAAATGTGCATACTCAAGCGACAGCATTGTTAAGTTCATCTCCTTCATACAGCATTGCTCTTTACTTCAGAAAGTGTATGTGTCTGACAGGAGCACACATTTAACGAGATGTGTCAGGCCACAGGCAGTTAGAATTAGGAAGAAAGGAGAGGAAGGGCTAAGTTACAATAACCTTACACATTAACTCAAGTTAGTATAATATATTCTTTACTCAAGAACTATGTTAGTTTGAGGCTTGAACTGTTTTCTCCTCCTCTGCCTCCTCCTTCTTCCTCGTAACTTTTCTGGTACTTACAGCCAACATCTAGAGTTATCCTTCCAGAAGCTCTCCCTGCATCGTTGGTAGCCACACAGGTATAGTCACCAGCATCCACGTCTTGGGTTTCCTGGATCTTCAAAAGACCTCGATGAGTATCAATAATGAGAAATGATGATGCCCTCAACTCTAAGTCACCTAAGTTCAGACAGAAAACAGCAACTGAGATATAACAGTGTATTTATCAAAATTATTCCAGTGAAACAGTGTCCAAGTCTGAGGTTAGTTCACAACATGGCTGCATTCATTTAGCAAATGAATACACTGACTTCCACTCAACTAAGTGGAAAAATTCATTACTACATTAGATGCAATCCTGCTTCATTTGTTTCACAAGGGGAACACAAACCCTTTGGACAGAGATCAGCATTAGGACAGTGTGCCAGACTCTATTTGTCCTTCCCAAATTAGAGGCTATATGTGGATGCCACTCGACTGTCAGCTCTGTACCAAAGTTGAGAACTGTAAAACCTAGAAAGTAGCTCTGCTACTCCTCAAGCTCAGCAGGAGCCGTAACACTGATGCATAACATTGAGAACTGGCCCACATGTACTCTGGGATGAGTATCAAAGCCCCTTGACTCCTGCTTTAAAATATGAGCCATTTATTAACCGCCGGGAGTTCGGAAGAAGCTTCCTCTGAGGGAAGGTTATTTGCAAACAGCCCACAGAGTTCTGCGCTTCCCTCCAGCCAGTCACAGATGAAACACTGGATTGCAGAAACTATCTGTTGGCAATATCTACCTAACAAGATTAGAGGTTTGCCAAAGAAACAGCCGGCAGATGGTTTATACAACGACTCACAGGAGTCAGCTGCTTTTTCTCAGAATAAATGTTCAGTCTGAGATATGGGATCCTCTGACTCTCTAAAAGCCCCTGCAGTTATGATACCCAATGTACTGTCTCACTACTAAAGAAACTGTACTAGACACCTCTCAGATTTGCATTGCAAAGGAATTTGAACGAATATCTGATGGAAAAACCAGAAAAAATGTTTTACAATTTTTGTATGATGTATCTGGACATTTTCTGACAGAAGAACGAACCTTCTTTAAGTAGACAAGAGGCTCAGCTTTTTTTTTTTATTATTAATTATGCTACAATATATTAATTCACTGTATTTAAACAGGAGCAAGAATTTATGCCCTAGAGATCAAGTGCCGTATCTTCTAGATTTAGAGAATTTCACAGGTCAGTCACTAGTTGAACACTACATAAAGCTTTTGAGAAAATTAAGTCCTTTCAAGACCACTGTTCTGA
>NW_009733329.1:0-71804 GCF_000703405.1 Apaloderma vittatum | reverse complement strand
TGAAGTAAATAAACCAAACACAAAGTAATAACTGCACCTTTAAACCATTTAACTTGAGGATGTGGGATTCCAGTTGTTTTACACTCCATAACAGTCGTGTCTCCAAGAGCAACCAGAATTTCGCTTCGAACTACTGTCAGTGTTGGGCCCTCTAAAAAGAAACATCGAAAAAATGAGTTCCTCATCCAAAGCATACATCATTTTTAAGACATAAACCATGAAAGACTCTAATTTTCTCATTACATGGAAGAATAGTTGCCTTGAAAGTCAAAACAGTTCCTCCCTGACGATCTATTACTCAACTTCCTTAATTTCACTGCGCTGTTTCTTTTACTTACCAACGTATGTAAGGGTGGATGTCTGTTTCTCTGTCCCAGCTGAGTTACTTGCCAAGCAACCATAAATTCCTGCATCTTTTGGAACTGCCTTTCTTATGATCAAGGTGCCTTCTGGGGTCAGTCTATACCTGGGAACACACCAGGGACCAACCAAAATGATTTGTTAAAGAAAAGAGAGTTAACTGTTACATGCACACTCCAAGCAACGCCAGCAGCAGCATGACCAGATGGTTTCTAAACAGGTATTGCCGGTTTTTTTCCTCACAATACACAACAATATTAGTACTATTATATCTAAAAGATAATATCGATGCATTTTATGAAAAGCATTTAAATTAATCTCGCAAAAAGTCTTCTGAAAAAGAGAACTAAAGTATTTTGATTTTAGAAATTAGGAAACTGAAATTCAAGAGTTATAAAAGCAAAGGCTGAGGTACTATTTCCAAAACTCTCAGCTTCCTGTGCAAGAAAGAGTCAAATATTTTGACATTCTTCAAAATTCCTTTCTCACATTGGAAAAAAAATAAAATAAACAGAGAAAGCTATAAACTCTACCTGCTTGAACCAACAATAAACATGTCGTTGTGTGTCCATACTACTGTCGGCTTTGGATAACCTGTTGCGGAACACCTGATAGACACTTCAGAGCCTTCTGTAAAAGTCTGGTTCTTAGGCGAAATGACAAGCCTAGGTGGTTCTAGTAAAAGAAAATTTAAAAGTTATTAAGAAATTAAAAAAAATATAAAATCCATTTAAAAACCACAGATTACAGTAAACCTTTTATTCCCATTTTCAAACAGCTTTATAGTGAGAAAACAATCCTACTAAAGACCAGAGCCCACTCATTTCCACGCTTCCACAAGCAGTCTGACAACTCCCCCGCATAACACAGGCATATACCCTTAGGAAATCAGTAAGTCAGGATTCAGAGTTCAGAGACCAAATGAATTCACACACCGACATGGTTTGCTCTGTGTTGAGATGCAGAATTCGGAGCCCCTGCACGCGGGCACCATTTCTGACAAGCAAAGTTCACCAACATGATCCATCAAAGTGACAAATTCAGGCTGAAACGGGGACAAGTTGTGCAAGGTCATCATTCTGCATAGACGCTATGGGAACATTAGTGATGCCACAATTTTTACCGCATGCTTAAAACTCAGCAAAGCAGCAACAGGGACAATTTTGACAAATTGAAGAAAAATTCCTGCAGACTCCTGGAAAATAAAGCCAATGACCATAAATCTGCAGGCGGGCCAAAGGGAAGAGTATCACCCAAGTGACAAAAATAAGTCATAATAAAGGTGCACACACAGAGGAAGAAATTAACAGCAAAATCACACTGAAGACAACTGAATCTGCAGTTATACAACTGAATTGGAAGTTACAGATTTCAGCTGCATTTTTCCCCACAAGAGTGAAGGGTAGACTTCGTAAAATTCATTCATTTACACTCTCAGAGAAATTTCCTCAGTAAAAAAGACCATCAAAGCAATTCACTGTAGCAACTACTGTTTTCTTCTAAAGTACAAACCATTTTTTTCTTGCCACTGTAATGAAGACAAAGATGCACACTACTTAAAGGATGAAAAAGCAGCAGCAGTTGGTAATACAAGTTACTACTTCGTGGAAGTGGCTACTGTTAGATCAGTAGCATCAACCTTCATGTTAGGGACCTTGCCTTTTGCTAATCATACCCTGTATTAACACGTGTTCCTCTGCAGCTGACGTTTTTACGAACAACCACAGAACAAAAAGCTGAAGCTTAACTCTCCCTCTCAGGAGAGGACAGGAGGCTAAATACCCCTAACACAGGTACCTTGACTCTAGGGCTGCTCTGCATAGCATTTTTTTAGTGGCCTCAGTGGGAATTACAACATTCTACAGACTCAGGCAACGTTTGACACATCTTCATGGCTGCTAAGGAGAAATGTGAGTAAGAGCCAGCACAGACGTTCTATTTACATGTGGCAGGAACAAGATGAAGGTGTGATGCTATGAGACTTCCAGGTGAACAGCATAAAACTTTCTAGTTCAGTCTGTCATAATGCAATCAGAGTGCTACTACAAAAGCCTTTCTAGAAGAACTGATACTGTGCCCTTTTCTGTTCCCAAGGAAAATACTAATTCTGAAACTTATATTGATGTCACAACTAACTGTAAGTCACGGACATAAATCACATTTAATCTTTTTAGTATATTCGTGTTTGTGTGTCATTATTACTGCAGGGAGGAGTTTTTCTAAGTTCTGTCTCATAACACCATTCGTTTCTGGCCTGGAGGAACCTCCCTGCAGAAGACAGTGAAGCTTCTAAGGCAGAAGCGACGCAGGTTCTGCCTCCTTGCAGGGCAGAAGTGCTGTGAGGTTTAGTCAGCAGGTTCTTCATAGAATCACAGAATGTCAGGGGTTGGAAGGGACCTCGAAAGATCATCTAGTCCAGCCCCTCTGCCAGAGCAGGATCACCTACAGTAGGTCACACAGGAACATGTCCAGGCGGGTTTTGAATGTCTCCAGAGAAGGAGACTCCACAACCTCCCTGGGCAGCCTGTGCCAGGGCTCTGTCACCCTCATAGTGAAAAAGTTTTTTTCTAATGTTTTTGCGGAACCTCCTACGTTCCAGTTTGACCCATTGCCCCTTGACCTGTCACTGGACATCTTAAGCAGATGCCATTAAATCACAGACCTTAAGAAAACAATCCTCCCCACAATCTCAGTGTGCTCATGTGACAGAAAATGAGGTAATGAGAAATGAAAGTTCTGAAATGTTCAAACATCAAATAAAGTGCAAAGACGTGAACAGCAGGAGAACTTGTCACCTTTTACAAGAATAGCATAGGTTTGGGAAATACAGGTTGGCAAATCCACAGCTACTATCAATTGAGTCATGCTCTGCTGGGTTTAACAAGGTGTCTGTGCCTCTGCAGGTCCAACTCCACATGACGACATGGACCAATTAGAACACCATACGGCCGCAAGGTAGGGGAGGACACAACTGCCCCATGCATAGGAGATGTTTGATTGTCTGCCACAGTCACAGTTACTATAGAATGATTCGTATTAGAATACATCTTGTTGAACAGGACAGCAAGGTTCCCAAGGAAAATACTAATTCTGAAACTTATATTGATGTCACAACTAACTGTAAGTCACGGACATAAATCACATTTAATCTTTTTAGTATATTCGTGTTTGTGTGTCATGAATAACTCACATCTGTTCACATTTCATGCAAACTTATTTGTACGACCCTATAGGCACATAAACCCCTTCTTTCAAAGAGAAATGTAATTGCTGTTTCAAGGAAGCCTCATTGATGCTCTGGGGAGCAGAGCTGTTATTGCCAGGACTTGACATCTCTTTTTTCAGTCACTAACTAGACATGTGGGCTTGTAAAGGATTCTGAGATCTGTAAGAGACACTGGGAGATATTCTGCATGCTCTGGTCTTCAGGAAGGTTTCCTCTCATGGTGATATTGGTAAGCTGTTTGTCTCCGATGGCAATTACACACCGTGCTTTGGCAACACACCGCTGGCCAGGCAACTGCTTTCACATCATGGCATTATCATGTGAGCAGATGGTGAAAAAAATAATAGTATTTAACATATAAGCAATGAAACTAACTGAAAGAAGTCCATATACACAGCTTAATATTCAAGATACCAGCTATTCCATCTGTTAGCAAGGCCACATTTGCCACTGCTTTTATATTAACTACAGGCTAGCAGCAACCAGGCATGCATGCAGAAGGGGCTTTCTCACACGCCACGTCAATTTGATTTATTTTGCTTTGTTCTTCCTGTCATAGGGGAGAAGATTTGCACATGGGCAGAAGAAGCATGAGCTCCTCACAGTGCCAATCCCATTCAAAGCTGTAGAATAAAACATTTTCAACAACACAGATCACGTGTAAAGCTTCCTAAGAGAAAGAAGGTTTGCATGAAGATTTCAGGGTTTGAAGCATTCACAGTCATAACCATCCTCGGCCCTAACATTCATTAAAATCATTCCAAGCAGTTAAATTTTGCATGAAAGGTACAGCAAGTTTTTATTTCATAGCACAAAACCCCCAAAACTCTTATCATTATTAGTAAAAAGCAGACTTATTGACAATCTTTTTCCACTACTTTCTGCATGCTTTTTTTCCTCTTTTTTAACAGAAACTTCTCCCCAAAAGCCACCCTGCAGATGACATTTGACTGAACCATTACTTAATAATTTTGTGCAGCACCCTCAAGATTCTTTTTTGCATTTTACACTAAGAGCCTTTCTGGAAAACCAAATGATTCAAATTACTCATCTGACAAGTAATTAACAAAGCTAAATAAGAATAACTACTTAAATGTATCTAGGCTAGATTAAAAAAAACACAACTCACCACGTTAGAACTCAAATATTGCACCAGTTTGTGCGTTATTACAAGGGTTTGATTTTGGTCAAGATTTCACTTTCTCAAGACGTTAAGAGTGAACATTGTGATCTTTCTACACACGCCCCGATCTTGGCAGAGAAGACATCCCCAGCCCCGTGCCCAGCCTGTTCACCAGCAGTTCTCCATAGTTACAGCCCACTCTTGTTCACATCAATTAAAAGGCTTTGAATTGACCTACTTGGGCTTCTACACACCAAGATATGCCAAGAGCAGATACTTATCCCTAAGCCCTTCTTTTATTAATACAGGATCCACAGTGCTGACATGAAAAATTCAGGACTGAGGTTCCTGCACGACAGCAGCAATGTCTACCAATTGTTCTGTTTATGGATATGCCTCAGTTTTTCCATGTGGAAACAAATAAATGGAAGTGAATGGCTTTGATCTCAAACTATCTAAAAAGCTACATTAGGTTAGTGTCAAGACTGCATACTGGGAAGGCTCAAGGGGAATAATATTCAACTCTGTTATTATGATAGCTATTAACAGATGTCAGTAAGTGAGACAGAAGGCTGTGGTTATGAAGAATTCCTCCCAAAGCGTAGATTTCTACTTTGATCTCCAATCAGGCGTAGAATTCACATTGTATCTTCTGTTATGAAATAATATCACAAATGCACAGAACTTGTCACTACATTCACAAACAGGAAACCTCTCCATTCATCTGCTTTCTATTAAGTTTAAAACATGTTTTAGGAATATGTGCTGGAATTAATATTCAATTCACTTTTACATTTCCGTTCACAAGCCAAATGAAAAAAAGTGTAAAAGAAAAATTGTGCATAAACAGAAAAACCAACAGAGGCTCCTGTTTGAGTAGCAAGCTGAGAATGGATTTCTTATAGCACAAATAATGATCAAAGCCGCTCAGTAGGGATAAACAAAAAGCAACCTTCAGCATTAATCAGCCAGCCACATTCATTTGTACTTTTGGCATCAACCAAGCGAACCTAATTAAAAAGGAATTTTGTCTTTGGACGTTATTATCTTGCTTCATTCACTCGTCAGCCGTCTCAGCCGCTGAGTTCCCAGTGATGCCCTTCCCCATCTACCCGCGACCACGCAGAAGCGCAGGCTGTGCTGTCTTGCGTCGGCCCTGGCCCTCAGCGAAGGTGACACTGCACAAGCAGCCATGACATCCTCCGTCTCCGTAAGCGCTTACACACGAGCTCAGGTCAGCCATACACAGCAGCGTCGTTCGTGGTTGCTTTTGTGAGACCCTCCACAAAGCTTCCAAGTAGAAATTTATCTTCTGTGGGGTAGAGGGGAGTGGTGTTTTTTGTTGTTCAGCCACGGAGAACGCACAAGCTGCAATTTCACCAATGCCACCAACCCCTGCTACTGTAGGATAGAACAAGTTGATCTGCTGTGACACCCTGTGCAGCTTCCAGTCCAGCACTAAAAGTGTGCGGTGAAAGCCAACAGGAGAAGGAGCACCCCTTTTCCCTCTGTAGCCAAATGACCTACTTGCCAAAAGACATGTAGAGATGCACAACAGCCAAAGAGCATCCTTACTGAAGTTTTCATAACCTCCCTGCACTTCCTTGTAACTTGCCATTCACTGCCCATATGCAGACTATCAGAAAAAAAAATTAAGTGCACGGTAAGTGTTCACCAGCTGTGAACAAAAGGCCATAAAGAAAGCATCTGACAACATACATGCCACATGCCCAGCCTTTACAATGACCTCTCCGCTGGAGAAAGACTTGCAGAAGGAAAGGAAACGGGCTCCTTCTTCCTCGTGTCCCAGTCCTGGGTTTGTGCTCAACCCCAGAAGTCAGTAGACTCAGGAAAACCAATTGGTGAGTACCTTTATAAAAGAAAATTAAAAACCTCAGGCTTCCTGCTCCAGCAGAGCCATGCTGACGTGCTGCAGATAAAAAGATCATCTTGGAAACACAGCACATACAGAGAGTGATAGAGGGAACTCTGACCTCTGAAACTTAGGGGGTTCTTCTCAGGGCATGTATCCTCATCTTCACAGAATAGTTTACTGAAATGGAAACCGAATTTGTTTATGGTCCTCTGTACTACCATGGACTGCACAAAGCCTTCCTGGAAGGGTTGCCAGTCCAACATCTTTCTTACAACTACAAGCTAAATACTTAATAGTTTAATTATTTCCTCATACTTTTTATTAACTGTTGCAGTAACAAAGATCAAACATCCTGCAAGAAGCCAGAGCCAGAGATCTGCATGGTATATGCCTTGAACTAGAGGTTTGAGAAGGTGAGAAGACATCCAAAAGTACTAATTTCTTAAAAAGGTTATGGTGCCACTCCCCAAAAGTCCTCTTTGAAATCCTTGTAAAGGCCTATATTTTCTCTGAGAAAGCAGCAAGAAAATAGTGAGCAAGAAATCTAATTACAGAAGTTAAGATGCATGACACTAATTTCCTGTTTAATATCATAATTTTTATCTTTCATAAAGTTAGGATTTAAATTCTTCGAAGCAAGAACCTTTCCTAAGATGTATCACAGAATCACAGAATGTCAGGTGTTGGAAGGGACCTCAAAAGATCATCTAGCCCAGCCCCCCTGCCAGAGCAGGATCATCTACAGTAGATCGCACAGGAACGCGTCCCGGCAGGTTTTGAATGTCTCCTGAGAAGGAGACTCCGAATGCTATAAAAAAATTACAAAAGATTAATTATCACTTTAATTAAATTTGTGACAAATGTTCTAAAAATCATAGAAAATTGAAAGATATTCCTAGCTGGATGAGTGAGCTTTGCTTGTCCTGCTTTTGTCATAATCTGTAGAGAATATCACCCAGGGAAGATTCTAAAAAGAAACCTCCCAAACAATAAATTCAAGCCTACTCATGAAGTCTGGCCATAGGAGTGATTGGTCTGAAAATGCAAACTACTTTTAACTCATCACTTCACTTTCACTGAATACCGAGGAGAACCTCTTCGGAAAGGCAGCTGTGTGGAGGAGACAAATGAACTTGGGGCTACTCACTCATTTTCTTGAGTGGCAGAGAGGCTGCTCAGGTGACTCCTGACCCTTCTGCTAACCTGTGCAAGAGGCTGATTTCCGAAAAATCGTTTAATGACTATCATTGAGCCTGCTGGGAATGATAATTAGCACCTAGGGTACATACTTTCAGACTTTCTTTCAGACAGTACTGAACTTTGCACCAAAGAACATTGCTGAATTGCTCTAACTTGCTCTAACAGGGCGGTGGGGAAGAACCACAGCGATAACACATTTGTGGTAGTAACTTAAAAATATGCAGCCTGGGGGAAAAAAAAAAAAAAAGAAAAATCAACTAATCTTATCACACAGTTCCAAGTAACAGCCTAGTTGTAAGCGCAAAAGGCACTAAGATGCTTTTTGTTCTTTAGGAAATACACCTTGCATTTAACTAACTTGCTAAATTTGAAATAGCAAGTAAAGTAGTCAATACTTCAATTTTATTCCCTTTCTATTTTCTCTGGTTTTTACGGAATTTAAACCATTATAACAAATTTATCCTTGCCCACTACTACAGTGCGTATCCATTTATCTGAGTGAATGATATTTACATGATCAGTTATATAGATATTTCAAAGACTAAGACATTTATTTCTGTATTGTCTCTTTTCAGAGAGAAGAGCAGAGGAAATCCAGGGAACAAAGCCCTGGGTTATGCCACGAAGGACACCTTCTGTCCACCTAGACAACCTCTTTCCTGAAATCATTCCAGATAAAAGCATGTTCATGCCGAAAGCCCTACTGTGTTCATCCTGCTCTGGTTTCTGCTCCTTGTCTAGGATGTACGAGTACTGTCACTGCTTTGGTTGCAAGTCACATACATTGATCCCTGGGCAATTTTTTATTCTGACCTGGATTTCAAGCTATTAATTGGTTGGTAAGTGTCCACAGCACTTCCCTACCGCAGACATTACGCTTGCATCTGGTCAGGCTCACCCTCCCCTGCTGCACATCTCACGTAGTTGACACCACAGCGTAGGACAGTGCTCTCCTCATGTGTCAGCTCGACAAACAAAGAGATCACTTAGCAGACATTTAGCAGACTACTTATGACTGTGAAAACTCTTCAAGGCCCAAAGTCAAACACATACTTTACTTCTTGTGTGGGCAGGTGGAACACATAATA
This sequence comes from Apaloderma vittatum, assembly GCF_000703405.1. Classification (NCBI taxonomy): domain Eukaryota; kingdom Metazoa; phylum Chordata; class Aves; order Trogoniformes; family Trogonidae; genus Apaloderma; species Apaloderma vittatum. Next base: position 62,931 of record NW_009733329.1, on the reverse strand, counting down.
CGTACGCTTATTTCTTGCGGGTGCGGCTTAGGTGCTTCTAGCACTCAGCTGCTACTACAGATCGCTCTGCATTAACAGCGCTACTTGTAAAGAGATGCTAAAAACTTCTTTCAGCTGTGATGGTGATACCAGGGAGGCATTTAAACACTTTTAAGTGTCCAGCAAATAAACAGGTAAAGGAAACTCCCCATGCTATGGACAGGAAGTACTGCATGCATGATTTTATTGTACCTGTAAATTCAGATAAAGAAATAAATCCAAATATTATGCTGACCTGCATGATCTTCATCAGAGAGCTCAGCACCCAGCAGCTGGTATTTGCATACCAGTATTAGGGGGCCAGTCAGCTCAGTGGTTTGAGTGCGATGCTGACAACAATGACAACACCAAGGTCACGGGTTCGATTCCCGCTCGGTCCCCATGTGTTGCCTGGTCTAGTCGAGAGGTGGCGTCCCTGCCCACATCAGGGGGGTTGGACTAGATGATCTCTAAGGTCCCTTCCAGCCTAGGCCATTCTATGATTCTATGATTTTATATAGTGCATACCCAATAAGGCAAATGTTCAGCATTGCCTCACTTCCCATTCATCTACTGCTGAATTCATCATATGCTGAGATTACTAAACTCAAACATCTCTACTAATCGCCAACATAAACACAAGTAAAAGCCATAAAAGTTTCTACATCCTATGCAGCTGTGTTGTAGAGGCAAAAGAGAGATGCAATCATTAAAAAAAAACAAAATAATGCTTCATTGTCTACTCCTACCTACTCACACCAGAACACATGCAAAACCAGAACCATTAAAAAAAAAAAAAAAAAAAAAATCACATTAAGCATCAACTGAATTTCAGGGATCTGAGTTTGCACAAGTGTGCATTTGAAATTCTTGGAGGGAGAAGGAAATTAGTAATACTGCAAATCAATCTCTTCAGCATGTACATTTTTTCAATTAAAATAAAAAAGGACAAAGCGTAAGTTCCTCAAAAGCTGTCCCCAAATCAGTATCACTTACATAATATGAAAAAAATCAACCTACCAAAACATGTCATATTAATTCAATCTGATAAACACACATATAGCAAACGTGCTTTGCCTAGAAGACTGAAAAGAAAATGTTTATACGCTCACGTTCTCATCAGTGAGAAATACAGCACTGAATAGTTTGCAGGATCATCAATGTTTCACACTCCTGCCTCACACGGCTGCAATATGCTCCTCTAAGTTTTTGAGAAATTACATCAAGCATCTGAAGAAGTCGTGAATTACCTTCAAAACTCACTTATGTTTCCATACAAAGAGAAATCTGTTGGGGGGAATTGAGCAATTCACACTACAAAGTCACCACTTAACAAGGTCCAGAGACAAGTGTGCACTTTAAAATTCAGTCATAGCACTCAATAAACACAATAAAAACCAAAACATACAATCCTAGAAGGCTCAAGAGCCCATACTCCTTGAGGTTTATAAAACTGCATTCAGTGACCTTCTAGACTACTCTGAGCGATGTAATGCCACTCCCCAAACAGGCACAAGTTTTAAACGTGATTTTCATATAGCTGTGCTCCATATTTAGTGTGGGACAATTAATGGCTTTGCATCCTATGTTCTCACCACAGAATAGTCAACTGGGGGAAAAAAAAAAACAAACAAAAAACCAAACTAACTTTCAAGATTTCAGTCTGTATTTGTACAGCTGCTGGCACAAAAATCAGATGAATGTTCTTTTTCAGAAACAGCAGCGTCAAACTGAAAGCTTTCAAAACAAGAGTTTACTACAATCCACTTCAGCATGTAAAGCAGATGCTGGGTTATTTTTAGAGCTATCAACATTTGTTCTCTGCCTCAAATCCCACTCCAGAAGGAAAATGGGGATGAAAGCAATTTTTATTCTTTTACAATCCAAAATTCGGAGATCTATATGGAACTGTCCCAACAATAATAAAGAGCGTCAATATGAATTTAATTTGACATTCTGAATTATTTGCAACTACAGAAAGCACGAACCATCTCAATCTACTAACAAGACTTCAAACTTCCTGCTTTGGATTGTTAATAATGACAATCCTATAAAGCTCTCACTTCTTACACATACCCACTCCTCACTCTCCTGCTGCCAAACAAGAACCGTTCTTATGAACGCTGCTCTAGACCCTGTCAAGCACTATGGGTTGTGCACGACAATCACACACACCAAAGCACCTCCAGGAATCTCAGAGAAACCATTTTGACTTAGCAAACTAAAATGATTAGAAATAACAGCGCATACAAGCATCCCAACACCATTCAGCATCAGCATACAGCCCTTGGAAAGGCTGGCAATCATTTTTACCCGAGGCAGACACTACCACAGAAATCTCAATTCAGCAGCAGCTTAGCATTTCCGACATATTTATTCTAAGTATCTTTCATTAGAAACAAAACAACCCACAATTTGGACTCTCAACTCAGCTTGTCTAAACTGTCCAAGGGGGTTCTCTCAGACACCTTTTAAAGCTGTTAGTAACAGCAGTACCAGCCAAAAGTTAATTCCCAACTATCTGATATAATCTTTCTACATATATGACTGATTCGAAAGTCAATATTCTGCTGTGGCAGAAGTAAACTTCTTAATGTTTACTACAAAAAACTGCCAGAAGTAATTTGGTCATTGTGTTAAAGCTCCCAGCTGGTTTGCAGACATTAGAGAGGAAAATCTAAATCCCAGGAAGAGATGAACGAGGGACAGAAATGCTTCTCTTGCTGCCTTTGACATGCTTGAATGAGGTCTTGATGGTAAAATCCCACAGAATTTCAAACGAAATTTTCCAAATGTATAGAAGTTGAGGGTTTTTTCACAATTATTTTTTCCTTTTCTTCCTTCGGCCTTACTAGAAATTTAACCATTATAACTCTGCTGTAGCCTTTTAAGGGTAATTCAAACACATCAATGTAGAAACACTTCATTCTGCTATATTTTGTAACAGATCCTACATAATTGATTGCACACCTACTAATTCTGCCTTGGTAAACCAATATGCTCTTCCTATAAGAAAAACATCCCACTAGAAGGTGTTACAACTCCACTTTTGACCTTACTCTGGCTTAAAGTGCTCCAAGACAGACAACTTCATTGAACTGGGTTGTGGGTTTTTGTTTGTTGTCTTTTTTTTTTTTTTTGCTTTTCTTATTTTTAATAAAATTTTCCATCAGTTAACAAAATCCCAGAATTACAACAGCAAAGGTAACGAAGCTACCCACTCTGCACAGAACATGGCCCAGTACCACAAGCAAGCAGAAACCTTGCTGGCCTCATCTACAAGCAGAGAGAATAGTTTTCTTCCTAACACACTTTGAGTTCTGTCCCTTCTCAGCCACAGACAGGCAGCTAGGAACGCAAGGTTCAAACCTTCACATGATCAAGGCAAATGGAGAGAAATCCGCCATGCTTTCAAATTTTTAAAGCATTAGCTCCAAGACAAGTTGCTGCATTTATAAATTTATTTTTTAGGGGGGGAAATTTGCTCCTGGTATGAAGCAACAGCACAGATCGAGACAGGTACAGGAGGATCAAACCACAGCTCAGAGCCGCACAGCATGAGGCACTCTCGCAAAACAAGTACTGGTGCTGTTCAGTGACTCCTACTGCCAGCTTACAGCAGGAAAGAACTACCTGGTGGTTCTGCTAGTCTCCAACCGGTTTTATCAGCGGGCATAAGTAAAATACAGAAGTCACTAAGAGAGGCAGCTCACAAGATAAGGAAAATATACAGCACGACAGAATAATTTTAACAAGTGGTTTTCTTGTTACCTTGCACCGTCAGGAAGACTGACGCTGTGGTAGATCCACCCTCATTAGAAGCGATGCAGTTGTACTTGCCAGCATCTGTGAGCTTTACAGCCTTCACCTCCAAAGACAGGTTGCTCATCATCCTTATTCGCAGGGGCTCTTTGAGCCTCACATCCCTGCCGTTTCTCTGCCAGGTGAGATTGTAACGCACTGTGCTTAAAGTTAGGCAGGTCAAGATGACTCCTTCACCAGGGACAACCGTGACGTTATTGGGAACCTGAATCATTGGGGGAGGCTCTGTGTAGAAAGAATAGAATAAAAATCAGAAGAGAAAAAGATTTGTGAACCTTTGGTTCACTTGTGGATTCTTCATAAGCAACTTCAAGTATACTATAACATAAAAAAAAAAAGAAGATTTGTTTAATATTTAGTTTCGTTTCACATTACTGAAGCCATGAACAAGAACCTCGGGCAGCATTCCCTTTTCCTGATGATAAGCTACCTAACAGGAGCTTATACTACAAGAACACACCTGATTTAGGTCAAAACTATCACACTGTGTACATCAGAGGATGTGGCACCATGTCCTTTGAGCTCATCCCATGCTGGGAAAAGCCAACAAGAGATCAGAGCACCACAGCAACAGCCAAATGCCAGGTCCTGCACCTTGGCCACAACAAACCCCAGAAGCGCTACAGGTTTGGGGAGGAGTGGCTGGAGAGCTGCCAGGCAGAGAGGAACCTGAGATTCAGCTGGAATTGGCCCAGCAGCTGGCCCGGGTGGCCAATGGTATCCTGGCTTGTATTAGGAACAGTGTGGCCAGCAGGACCAGGGCAGTGATTGTGCCCTGTGCTCAGCACTGGTGAGGCCACACCTCGAGCCCTGTGTGCAGTTCTGGGCTCCACAGTACAGGAAGGACATCGAGGTGCTGGAGAAGGGCAACCAGAATGATTAGGGGACTAGAGGGTAAGTCTTATGACGAGAGGCTTAGGAAGCTGGGGCTGTTCAGTCTGGAGAAGAGAAGGCTGAGGGGAGACCTTATTGCTCTCTACAACTATCTGAAATGCAGCTGTAGTGGGACGGCTCTTGGCCTCTTCTCCCGAGTGAATAGCAATAGGACAAGAGGGAACGGGTTCAAGTTGCACCAGGGGAAGTTTAGATTGGATATTAGGAAAAACTTCTTCACTGAAAGGGTGGTGGAATGGGTTACCAAAGGAGATGGTGGAGTCACCATCCCTGGACGTGTTTAAAAACCGGTTGGGTGTTGCACTTCAGGAGATGGGTTAGTGTTAGAGCGGTGTAGGCTGGACTTGATGATCTTAAAGGTCCTTTCCAACCTTTACAATTCTATGATTCTATGATGAGACCTAATCTTTATCAGTACAAACCAAAACCCAATTATCCTAAGAAAAGCAAGGATAATGGGGAATAAAAAAAATCCATATCAACTAAGGGTGAAAGTCTCTCCTAAGTACAAAGCCAGTCATAACTCCTCATTTAAGTCTCATGTGGGATCTTGCAGAGGAGAGTCAAGAAAAGATACACTTGCTTACTGAGGGTGGAACTTCTCCCCCTCAGTCTTAGGTTTTGGGTTGTTTGGGAGAAAAGACAAATCTTCTAACGCTTTCTGTGGGCATCTCACCAACTATGTTACTTAAACTTAGAAAAGAGAGAGATGAAGGCCAGCACAGCATTGGAATCCCTGTCTTTTGAATGTCAGTCTGGTAGGGCACAACATCTTTTGGACTACACCTGCCTCCTACTGCAGTAGCACACACCCATGGCAACCCCCAGCCAAACTCTGAGCTGCATCCAGAGCGCTTCTTCCCTGGCACTTCAGTTAAGGTGTCTGCACAAGCCATTTGAAGTTTTAAAGATTTAATACTAGTAAGGCAAAGTCAAACTCAAATGTTTGCTTCTTCTGAAACTAGAAAATGTTGACACAGCTCCAATACCTTTTGCGCAGCAGTTGACAAACTGGATTATCTGTGATGTACTGTCTGTCAGCTGGACAAACGAAGAATACTTGAAAAGATTGTTTGCCTTGCTTAAAGAAGAAATTTCAAGTAATTTTTCTCCAAATATTTGTAACACAAGGACTTCAAAGCATCTCCCTCACATTAAATACGAGTCATGCAGAGGATTACACAGCAAGTCAATCTGGACACAGAAGCTTTTCCTGTCATCCCTCTTGACATTCAAGTTACACCAATACGAAAGGCAAAAAAGGTTAGGGTTCTCTTTCAGTTTTCTCTGGGACGAGGAGGATAGTTGCAACTACCAGGCCAAGAATCATTGTGCCCACAGTTTCTGAGGCAGAATATAACAGCTCTAAATCATGGTTTGAACCAGGCATATGGGAATACCCTATCTGACTGAAGCAACTTTATAGCCAAAATACAAAACAGCACTCTAGCGCCAAGACTCTTACTGCTCAGTTCTACTTGAGTACTTTACTTGACTGAAAGGATGTTCCTATCCTCAATCTTATCATTTGGTGTAAAAAGGCTGTTTCTCAGCAAACTCTGCCTTGTATGGAATCATACACATTGGTTTCTTTGGATTTGGTCATACTGCCATGAAAGGAACATCTTTGCCTGGAAAAGAGAAGGTGAAGGGATATACAGTCACCTTTTTCAACTACCTAGAGGGTTGTTTTAGAGAATACAGAGTTAGAGCCTTCTCAGGGCACAAACAAAACAACCAAAAAAACCCAAAGAAAGAAGAGAATGAAAGTATGGTGGTAACATGTGCCAGGGGAAATTCTGACTAGACATGCAAAATATTTTCCTAGTGGGGGTAGTTAAGCCCATAGAACTTGTGAAATCTCTGTCCTTGGGGACATTCAAAGTTTGATTGGACAAGTTCCTGAGAAACACAAACAAGCTTGGAAATTGAATCTGCTTGGAGCTGTGACTTGGTCTCGGTAACTTCCAAAGGTCCCTCCAGGCTAAATTGTTCTGTGATTTGTAAGCCATGTTAACTAACCTGAATTAGCTACTACAGAAGATAAAAGAGAAAAACTTCAATTTCAGGTAATTATATGAAACCCTGAGACTAAATTCCAAGTGCTGTTCTGAGCTCTACTTTCATTACTGTCAATTAACTGACTCAGCTTCAGGGTTCTCCCTAGCAAAGATCAATACACTTCTGCAGGACAGATGTCTGATCAGCACAGTCAGAAAGCAACAGAGGACAGATTCTTCTAGTGATAATTAAATCGGGCATAATCATCGAGTGTCCCAAGGCTGAACCAGTTATTAACTTACATAAGGAAAATTCCTTCCTTCTCAGCAAGTGGAGTATCAGTGCTTTGTGCTCTGAAACTGCTTTAACACATAACTCACCCCAACTCATACTAAGTGGATGACTGGATTTATAACTGGTTGTCCTTTAAATTGAGATTTTTATGAAGTTAAGAACATTTTAAATTTTTTAAAAAGTGATTAAAATTGCCTCTTGGGTAGATAATACTTGGTAGCCTTTTCAGGGCTACCAACCAAATACTACGATTTATTCAAAATTATTTTTATGAGTAGATCAATTTACTCCCATTTCATTTTACTTCTTTCATCCCAGTTATTGGTTTTTAAAAATTAAAAGTAATGGATGAGATTTTCAACAATCTACTGGATCTTGTTGGAGCTTTTTGGAAAAAAAAAAAAAAGCAGAAAACTTTTAGATGTAACTTTTGTAATTCTGTGTCTACCAGGTAATACATACATACAATTAAGTAAACGCATAACTAATACAGCTTGAAATAAAAAAGGAGAACAATTGAAAACTGAGATTTCAATTTCTGCTTCTACAGGCCATATCTATTCCACAAGCCCAACTGGCAGGGGGAGCTAATTAACTAAACCTGCGCCCGCAGGTGAGAAAAAATGTAATATACTTAGAACTAGAAATGTATTTTACTAGCCCCAAGCATCACTGCTCTCTGTTAAGTGCTCCAGCATGACGTACTAACCACGCTTCAGCAAGGAAGGATGGGCGCTACCTACCTGATACATCCAGAAATGTCTGCGCACGTCCTGTTCCTGCGTTGCTACTCGCGGTACATTCATAAAAGCCTTCATCAGACAAGGAGACGGTGGCAATTTCCCAACTCATACTAGATGATTCTCTGGAGGAAGAAAAAGGGATACTTGCTAAATTCCTGAAGGAACTGAGGTACAAGAACTTCTGTTTCTCAACTACAGACACAGGAGATTTTCACAGGAATTAAGAGGAAAAACAGACCATCGGATGGATCAAATTGGATCTAGCTTTACAGATTTTATTTAAAGATATATATATTGTGAGTACTAAGGTGTGCTCTTTGCTGGGTTAAAAACTGGCAGGATGGCTGAGCCCAGAGAGTGGCAGTGAACAGAGTTCAGTTCAGTTGGTAGCTGGTCACAAGCAGCATCCCCCAGGGCTCAGTTATGGGGCCAGTCTTGTTTAATATCTTTATCAACGATCTGGATGAGGGGATCAAGTGCACCCTCACTAAGTTTGCAGATGACATCAAGTTAGGCAGAAGCGTTGATCTGCTGGAGGGCAGGAAGGCTCTGCAGAGAGACCTGGACATGCTGGATCAATGGGCCAAGGGCAGCGGTATAAGGTTCAACAAGGTCAAGCAGCCGGTCCTGCACTTTGGCCACAGCAACTCCCAGCAGCGCCGCAGGCTCAGGGAGGGGGGGCTGCCAGGCAGGGAGGGAACTGGGGTCACTGGTGCCAGCAGTGTGCCCAGGTGGCCAAGAAGGCCAACTGCATCCTGGCCTGTATCAGAAACAGTGTGGCCCGTAGGACCAAGGAAGCGATCGTGTCCCTGTGCTCAGCACTAGTGAGACAGCAGCTTGAGCACTGTCCTCAGTTTTGGTCACCTCACAACAAGATGTCAAGGTGGTTGAGCGGGTTGGAAGAAGGGCAAAGAAGCTGGTGAGGGGTCTGGAGAACATATCTTACAAGGAGAAGATGAGGGAACTGGGATTGTTTAGCCTAGAGAAGGCTGAGGGGAGACCTTACTGCTCTCTACAACTACCTGAAAGCAGGCTGTAGTGAAGTGGGGGTTGGTCTCTTCTCCCAAGTAACTAGCTCTAGGACAAGAGGAAATGGGCTCAAGTTATGCCAGGAGAGGTTTAGATTGGATATTAGGAAACATTTCTTTACTGAAAGAGTGGTAATGCTTTGGAACAGGCTGCCCAAAGAAGTAGTGGAGTTGCTCAGAACGCGTGCACGCGGCACTTTGAGACATGGTTCAGTGGTCATGGTGGTGCTGAGTTGACAGTTGGACTTGACGATCTCAATGATTCTACGAGGGCAGCATCTACCCTGCTACAGGATAACTACAGCCATGCAGGTCTCTTTGAATTTTTTAAACTACAGAGTCTATCTCCATCCCAAACATTTATAATCCAGCAGCACATGAAGTATCACTTCAAAGACGACTCTGACTTCTCTGCCAGCTGCATCTCTGAACTTACGACCAGTAGTAACTCTGATAATCCAGTATTCTTGCACATTGATTGCCTAGTTACATAAAAATAAAAAGCCCAACACATAAAAAGACAGAATTGATGGATTTAAGACTGTAGATGGCGGCTGCAGTACAGAAGAGATGCAAGAAAGATAATGTAACAAGAATTTAGAGAAATAATTGCAGTTTTTCTATAAATCTCAGCAAGGGCAAAGCTGATAGGCAATAAAACCATGTATTTACCATGTACAGTGTTAAAGTCAAGGAGAGACTAAAAGCATAACTACATTGACTGGTGCTTAAACGAGCTTAAAAACAAACATAGGTTCTCAAGATTCAAAACCACATTTTATACAACTAATTGTGCAACAAACACACAGATGATGACAGAAATGAGCAAAACAGAGGTTCTTCTGCAGCGTCCCAGTGCTCCCTGCAGCCTGTTGCTATGGCATATAAACAAAGCTCATGAGTGTTAAAATATCTCTCATAGCTTTGGCAAGTAATTGCCACATTACAGGAAAACATTAAATGAGCAAACCTTTTGTCTCTCTTTTGTTTGTCTCAATAGATGAATTTATCAGCCCTTAAAGGATACAGAAAGAACAAGAGATACTTGGAACGTGCGTGAAAAATCAATGCTGTAGCACCGTGGGACAGAGAATCCAACTATACTACAAATGAAAACAGTATAGAGTGACCTTAAGCGGCTTCCTACTTAGACTCTCTGACTCCATACTTGCTCTAGATAACCTAATACATCATATATCAAATCTATGGCATTTTACGGTGCAATGCTGGCAAATGGACACGGCAGTGACTGCCAACAAGAAGGTAGTGTTTCTTCCAGAAAGTGAAAGGTGAGAAACTTTTTCATGGAAAGTATGTTAGAAGTCAAGTTACGCAATCCTGTTCCTAATTTCTGACTTTTGCTATACACCGGATGTCGCACACGGAAGTCTTGAGCCCGGAAGCATAAAAAGAAATGTGTTTAGAGTAGAAAGCGTGGCAAACAGACCTGCGGTGATCTATTTAAAAGAAAATTAAATATAACAACAGCAGCAACAAATACACACCTCACGGCACCTGCTGCACACTTTTGCACTGACTCAAAAAAGCAGCCACTGCACACAACTCTTTGCAACACGTGTGACTGGGATAACTCGGCACCTTTCAGCACCAAGTCACTTATTTACCCAAATCATCGTACAATTTACGCAACCTGCTGATCAAGCTGCTTATCTAGTTGGTTTAGTAAATACAAATGAGTTGCAAATTCTGAAGACCAAATTCCACACTGGTTATTACCTACTGTAGAACCACTGGCAGAGAGCACAGCAATACCCATGTTGTATCTAACCTCATCTCTTGGTCACTCCAAACCACCGCATCTCCAGTCACATCTTCACCAGCGGAGCAGCAGGCTGCAGCTCACAGGAATGAGCTGAAACCCGAGTGACTCGTACCACACCAGGTAACACGGGGTTTGGAGCGATAGATTCTGCATGGTTTAGCAAATCAGATACTAGACTTTGTACTGGCTGATTCGGAGTGATTTTTTTTTTTAAAAAAAAGATATTATTACAATTATTACTTTAATTAAGTAAAGAGATGCCTTTCTTGACAGAATTCCACACATCATTTTTGCTGATTCTGACCTTTATGGGGTTGGTGGAATCTGCCACTTATAATATGGAATGGATTTTAAAGACACATTAGTGCTCAGTTCCTACTGGAACGAGGTGCTTAACTCCTGGTTCTTGATCTCCTAAGATAGACTTGTCAGAAATGCACTAGGATATTAATCACAATCCAGATTTTCTCTACACAACCACCACAGGACTCAGACATCTGGAAGAACAAAGCTGTTGCAATTTTAGAGAATTTTCTTATTACATGTTACATTTAAAATTAGGAATTATCACAGCTGATAGTACCTCTACAATTAAAGTAGAAAAAAGGTTTCAAAGTATGTTCACCTCGAGAACCCTTAACCTAGATTCATCCTAATGGTATATGCACACAGACAACTGTCATGATATTGTACTTACAAACCATTTCCTTTTTGAAATAAGCATTAAAAACTTTTGCGTGAAGATAACATCTTGCCACCAAAAACTCATTCAATGCAGAGCAATAAGGCAATTCAAGTTTGCATTAGCCAGTAAGCGGAACAAATCCTGCAGGGAATTTCACTACTAATAAAACGCAGACAAGCTAAGCCAAAATAGATCCTCTTGAACTGTTGTCCTGGTCTGAGCTAAATGAAACCAGTTCTGTTCAGTGATTTTTACTTTCCAGCTCAGTCTCTTCTAAGAGGCTGCACTTTCTAAAGTCAGCAGCGTGTTCCTGCAGACAGTGCCTGCTACAAGCAGTGATAACACCTGATGTTTGCAGTCACTGCCTGGCACTGGGATGCAGACAGGCTCTTGCTGATACTTATTCCTACAGTGACCAAGGCCACTGCTGGCTCTGTGTGCCACGCTGGGGGTGCCGGGGAGTGAGAGGGGTCACAGGGAAGTAAAAGGTTGCATCTCTGGGGAGTTCAGACAGTTCAGGTGACCAACAAAGAGTATTCCATCCCATATACGTCATATTCAGTATAAAACTGAGGGACCACAAGGGTTTAGGCCTCTTTCATCAAAGGCCGGCATCCAGGGAGGGCTCCCTCCGATCTTCTGCCTTTGATCCTGTTCCCAAGTTCCCAGATCCAGCTCCCGTATCCAGCTCCCACTGCTGCTGAGCCTGGGAATTCTCCAGTGCCACCCGCTCTGCAGCATCAGTGGTGGTTGCTATTGGGAGGTAGTCAGGTTCGATATTAGTTTTGTGTATATGTATATAGGTCACTATTTTTATTATTTCCTTATTCATTGGAAGCTGTTTTAATTTTCTTTTTCCAATCTGTACTTGTGTCTGCCTCATTCCCTTTTCCTTCCCATTTAGGTGGGGGAAGAGGGGGTTAGAGAGCATCTGTCAGTGTTTAGTGGCTGGGAGAGCCCTAACCCGCAACAGATTTATTGGTGCCCAACATGGGGCAAATGTGAACGAAAACCAATCAGGCTCAGATATTTTGCCAGTTATCTCGATAGGCTTGAGACATATTTTCTTAATTTAACTTAGATTATGCATAACACGAAAGTGAAAAATGCAGCCCAATCATAAAGGTGCCAGATACAGGAAAAGCAAGAAGTATGTGGTGTGATAACTAAAGAATGGAAAAAATTATACAGCTGCTAAAAGTATGTGCTGGGGCTGACTAAATGTAAATGGCACCTCATTAAAAAAAAAAAAAAAAAAAAAAAGGAGCTGCAGCACTTCACACTACCAACAGTGTACAAGGGAGCTTCAGAATATATTTATTTTGGTAGTAATGTACCTGCTATTGAATGCTAGAACTTAGCCTCAGCGTTCTTCTGAAGTGCTTTACAAGAGCTGCTGACACTGCTGTCTAGCACACCCTGCCCTTTTGCCTTCAACTACCTGAATTACAAGATGGACTTTATGAGGATTTAAATTAATTCATAATTTTCCATTATTATCTCATTCTGGAGAGCAAAAGCACGCAATCTCATTTACTGTCCACAAATCTGAAGAACCTTCTGGTATATTTAGTAAAATTTTTCCCATTTTGAGATACTTTCTGAAGAGGAAAATTTCCTAAGGTAGGTCACAGGACACACTTCTAGGGCACTCAACTATTAAAAATAAAGCAAATTAATACATATTACACAGCCATCTGTGTGTGTGGTTACCAATCTACTTCACATAACTTTTAAAAATATAAATAATAACATTTGACTTTCAGAGACAGTTTACCACAGTTTAAGAGCATGTATTTGAGGGAGATTTTGGCCAGAGCCATATAATCTCATCACCTACACAGTGTGCATGCACATATATATACACACACAAACATCCATAGAATACAACTTCCCCAATGAGTATCACAAAAAGATAGCAGAATGCAATAGGATATAACCAGTGTGTAATAGTAAATAATAAACAGAAATCACAGGATATAATCAAGAAATAAAACACTATTGGGAAAAAAAAAAAGGTCACTGCTTACTTGAAGAACTGATCCACTCCTAGTTTTACTCCATTTTTAGTAAAACGCTGAGTAAAAGGGATAAGACTTTCCACATGGCAAGGAACAGATCCTGGCTGTAAATAATATCCTGGAGTCTTGGTGGGCATTGTAACTTTCGGAGCATCTGAAAAAAAGAAAATGTTTCTCAGAAGATTCTTAACAGTTACTAACATACATCCTATCTTTTCTTTTTATTAAAAGGAAATTCAATTTCTGATAAAGTTATACTTAGCAGGTAATAACTTGCCCATCACAATCTAGAGATAGAACTTTGGAAGGAAACAGCACAGAAAATACTTGTAGAAGTTAGAAAAAGATACTAGATACCAACTTTCAACTGATTCAGATATGACAAGCGTACATTCAGGTTAAAAATCTCTTACCAGGAGCAACACTAGAAAATGAAACGCTTGAAACTCTCTGAAAAAGATAATCGTCCTTGTCATAGCCCATTATTTTCACAAAAAAAGCTTCATCTGGTGGAATGAAGTCAGAAATATTCCAAAGTCCGTAGGGCTTTCTGTCAGGATAGTATTTCACAGGCAAGGTCTTAAGAAGTTCCCCTGTAATACTCAGAAGTTCCAGTCTGTCTACTCTAGCTGGAAGAAAGATCCCTGTAGTATTTAGCAGCACAAAGGTAGGAATCCCTAGAAAAACAGAAACATGCTATTTTAAGTGCTAAAAAAAAGAAATAATTGAAAAAGGAAAGGTTTAAATTCCATACCTGTGTCTCAGCACCCTATGAACGCACATTCAATTCAACTCTCATGTACCAAGTTGCAAAAAACTAAGTTGCATTAAGCTGTGCTCTACTTAACAGCTGCCAGGAGACACAGCACAGATTAGGGTCTAAATTACTGATTTCCAACAGGTGTTGCTGAAATAGCAGCCTGTTTATTAACTCCTCACTTGCCCCAGAGCCAAAGGTTTTTTCTGCGACTCCCAAAGTAACAGAAGGTGTTTCAATTTGAGGCATTTCATAGCTAAAAATATCTGGATTTATGCAATATAAAAAACACGCTAATATAAAGAAATACCATAGCACCATAAAACAGGAACGTCGGCTGCTCTCACACATTCAGGGCCCAAGAACCAACGAACAGCAACCCCAGATTTATCATGGGGCTCACCCGAGGGATTATCCTAAGATCTACTTGACTCTGGGGACTCAAAACCAGTCACTGTTTAGCATAGACTAAAATGAAAACGAACCTTGCACCGGTCTGCTGGATGTTTTTTTAAAGTCTAACGTTGGCTTCCTAGAAAACCCAGCTCGAAAGTCAATAGTGCTGAGACCTGTGATGCGAACAGAGTGCCTTCCGCTGCTCGAGGTCTGGAAAAGCAACAAAGCTCGTGTGCATAAACAGCATTTCAGGAATTGCAAAGTTTTTGATCCATCCACTGAGTTCAGTGGATAGACTTTGGCTTTCATTAAAAACAAGACAGAAAGGAGCCTTATCACAAAAGCTGTAAGCAAAAACATATTAAATAAAGCTTTACTTTCAGATACCTGACCCTACAATCATAACATCAGTAAAAAGTGCCAATTTGTCTCAGAGGTAAATCACAAATACTCAAGATCAACACATGCCACTGACAAGTAGACTGGGAGACTGTCTGGAAGTTACGATTTTGACCAATATAAGACAAACTACAAAAGAGTAAAGAAAACACAAGTCGAATGAGTATAAATTTTTTGCTGATTATATATATAAACAATTTACTTCCAGTGCTAAAACAACTTATCTTAGTTTTGATTTATTAGTAAGTTCCCTTTTTAAATATACACAAAATTAATTTTACCCATGAGGCAAAGGCAAACATCATAGGCATTGCATATCATGAAGCAAGCGACATGTACAGACCAACCTCAATCCCTGCTGTTCACTAAAGGTTCTTCTCTTTCCCAAGCAAAGTGTCACCGGGAAAGCAGAGGATGCAGAAGTATCTCTCACCTCTGTTCTCCACTCCTCAACATCCTCACCTCATCATTCTAGTTGAATCAGCATAAAATAATCCCACCTGCACACCCACTCTTGAAAAACCTTTAGCTTTACGTCATTTGAGGATACTTTTATGCACGTCCTCAGACTTACAATTATTTTGATTTATCTTCTTTACGTTACTTTCTATCATACCACGCTAAGAAAGAAAAGGACAACTGTTGCTTGTCAGGAGTGCACAGGAACTCAAGGCTTTTTGTCCTTGCCTACTTCTACAGCATTCGGTGTTGGAAAACAGAAAAACCCAGCAAAACGCCGCTGCACTACACCGAGTCTGTGAGTTAGATTTTTGACAGACTTAACTACAAACCCATGAACAATTTCAACAAGGATAGCAGGGGAAAATGAAGATTCAAAAGGCTGTGAAGAGATATATCTAAATCATACTATGCCAAGTTGAAATCATCAGTTAGCAGAACCTACGTGGAGTTTTTGTTCAGGGAAATGCTACAACACACAAGACTTGTGGAAGAAAATCAGTATTAAAATGAAATGATTGCACTTTGCTTTATCTACCTAGAGATCCATTCTCAAGTACACAATTCCTTCAATTTAGTAAGCACTTCTGATACAGCTGCATGTGAATACTAAACAGTTGTTTCCTATAACTGCCAAGGGACAGCCATTTAGACTCTATGACAAATAGATGTCTATCTGATTAAAACAACCCCTATTTGCTTCTATTTGGTTAGCCTTTCACCTCTGAAAAATCACTAGAGCCTTTTTTATACAAACTAGCTGTTAACAATACAAAGAAATATTTAAGTGTGCCAAACAACTCACGTTATCAAGCATTAATTGGCACTTGAAATTTCATTAGACTAACTCAGTGACAATGTTTTCTTTTTATAGCTTTATGCATCTGCATAAGGAATTTATGTGTGAACAAACTTTTCACAGGTAGTTGTGAAGTTTTTTTAAAGTCTTCAGCCACAGCCTTCAAATCTTACTGCAAACAAAACAACCCAGTGACTAAAGCCAAATTAATAATCCATATCAAAATACATTGGGAAATTATTTCTCTTTATGAATTCTTCAGACCCTTGGATACCTGTAGATTTTTAAGGCTAGAATAACTTTCTACAATTTTACCATTTACTAGTAACAATAACTGCATCTATCATCAGCATGCCTAGGAGCTGGCAGTTTTATGCAAACACCAAAGAATACATTTCAATGTCAAGTCTCTTCTCGTTTTTTGTAGTTTGACATGAATTGCTGGCACTGTACATTAGTGTTTTTCCTCCTAGACTGGGTGAGTGTGATAAAAAGAGCAAACACGTATTTGTTACAGATGTCAAGGGAAAAAAAAAAAAAGGCGTTTGCAAGCAACACAAAATAAAATTGCCCAAAATGCATCTATCTAAAAAGAAAAGTGTGAAAGAAATGCGTGGGTTTTTGCAAAACACACTCAGACTGTTCCTGTTGAGGCTCAGCTCTTGGTAGGCATCTCAGCAGTAGGACCAGCAGATAAATTTAGTCTCATGGCTACCTCTGAGGCGCAGAGAACAGATGCAACAGCAGGACCATCCCTCTGAAGAGGCATGCTGTTTGCTGATATGCTATGGAGAGAGGAGCCACAAGCTCATCTCATGTCATTGCTCTTTGAAAAGACTCCTGTCACCTTGTAAACCAAGGGTACTGTAGCAGACCTGGAAGGAAAACTTACTTATGAATTACACAGACATGCAGAGATCTGATGTCCTCATAACTGAAGTACATGAAGGTGACTGGAAGCTTCCTGCAGCACAGGAGACAACTGAATTGCATACTGTGCATTTTACACTACTCAAACCTGTGATTTAAAGACACTGAAACCACACTAACACTTGTTTGTGGATTAAGGTGGAATGTTCTCAGACTGATGATTGTCCAGTTGATTTCATAGAGGCTAACACTGTCTAGCTCACCATGACTTACCAGACTAAAATGACAACCTTCTGCACTTCCTGGTGACAAGTGATAAGCTGCTTGCACAAACCTAGTTTAGAAAAACAAAAAAAACTTAAAAATCCTCGCTGCAGGAGCCGCCTGATGCTTTGGCCCAGGCTGGTTTCCATCTATCCGAGTGCGCTGGCCTGGTTCCAGCTGAGCCACAGGGCAATTTGCCCCACGCCGAGTGCCAGCCTCAGCTTTAGGAGAGCTCATTAGCTCTGACGAGTGTTACATGTTGAGCCTGTAGGAGTGGCAAACTCCCCTCTCGGCAATTCCTGGAAGCCAGAAATTTGGGCAACGCAGCGCAGGCATACCCAAGTGGTTCCACATGGCTCAGCTCACATCCAAAAAGACTTTGGCTTTGCAACAGCCATGCAGGGCTAAGGAGAGATCACATAGGGTTTTGCTTTTTCTGCACTCTGCTTCTCTTGATGTTTACTAGACTGCATGCTTATCCTAAAAGACTCCAGCAAGCTATGGAGTTGGATACTAAGGCACTGACTGTAGAAAAAGACCTCTCGGTATCCAAAATGTCTGATGTTACCAAGTCCAGTGGAAGCCAATTTTATTTTTTAATTTTTTTTTTAACAGGGTGTCTGTAGCATGTTCTTCAGCATTTCTGGTCGTGGAAGCATAGACAGACATTCACACAGTTTCCGTAGAGCTGCCGAGCTCAGTGTGCTTTTCTAATTCCAGTTGTGCAGCAGTTTCCTGCAGTGCTGTATGTGAATTAATAATCCTTTTCAAACTACCTCTGCACATATGGCATGGAAAATACACACCATGCACCCACTCAGCACACCTCATTGTGAACTTGGCCATAAAGGTATCTTATACTTCTCCTCCAAAAATGGCAATAGAGTATTTACACTTCTGGAACAGAATAGTTCAGTTAGAACGGATATTCCATTACAATTGTTTCCATAGCAATTCAGGAAAGCTGGGATGACCTACATGAAGAAATATACAACAATAAGGCAAAGCATAAGTCAGTTGAGGCCACGGCTACACAACATAATTGAGCAGGTGACGCAAGAACTTACAGCTCATTATACCTCCCCCTCCTCTCCCCAACTCTAAGCACACCTATCACCATGTGCTGCCACATCTCTCACCATAGGCTGCCCTGGAGGAACCAGCTCAAGCTTTGATTTGTTTGAAGATTAAATAGTGTGATTTCCACATAAACAGGCCTTGCACAGATTTTCAGGTGCGGTAGCAGGGTGTTGTTTGTTAGTTAACACATTTCAAGCGTTTGGAAACATCAGCATCCAGCCATAAAACAATGTTGGGGCTAGTTCTTAAGTTTATATAAGTACTATCTTATCCACAGCGCGATCCTTAAAGTTTTAACATTCCATTCACATTTGATGCAATTACATTTTCAATGGTTGATTAAAATGACATAATGAAATAATGAATAAATATGTTTCCCTAAGTCTAGCCAAGTCCTAAGCTTCATCTTTTAGTTTACTGCATCGTAGTAAGAGTGCTCTTGCTCATTCCTTTTCCCTATTAAGGTTGCAGCTAAGCAATTTTTGGCCTGATATACTGTATTAACTTCAATCTCTGCTATATTAGACTAGGCTCCAAAGGGTTGACTAAGAAATCCACTTCTTGTTGTTGATTTACGTATTGTACATATATTTTTTCATCTACAAATAGTAAAGATTTCAGCTACACCAGCTTAAATTCACAGCTCGCCCCCTCTGTGTAGCAACAGGTCCTATGTGCTCTCAGAGGTTATTGCATTTACATATCTTGTTCACCACATGAACCGCGATACAGCACTCAGGAGCATGTAGCCATCAGCAAAGGTTTAAACCAGTGCCATGACTCCAAGAAAATCCCTTTTGTCACCAAGACATTTCGTTCTTCCAGTTCAGAGGCAAGTACGTTGACACAGCATTACCCAGGAGCCCGTTGCTTGCTACAGCTCTCAGAACTAGCAGGCACGGCCACTCTTCAGCTGTTTGAGCACACATTGCTCGTGTTCAGCTTAAGGAGCCTTCAGCCACGCTTGGGGACCTTTCCAGCAGAATGGTCTGGGAACAGCAACCTTGGGCACCATGAGCTTGATCAAGGGGCTGTGTTAAGTCATTGCCACAGCCAGTTCCAAGAAGACCATTTCAGCAGAGTCTTAATGATCCTTTCTTATTTGGTTATTACTGCTAATCTGCTAATCATTGTGATCTTAACTTCTCAGAATTTCCAAATCCTTCAGGGTCCATTGTGTAACTGCCCGTGCTAGGATAGCACTCACATGAACAAATTTACTTACATATTGTAGTATTTAAATAATTTACTGATAAGGAGTTTGAATTAAACGTATTTTTATTGACTTCTCAATCTGCTAATGAAGCCTCTGGCCTGTGAGTGCATATCCTCTCCCCATTCCAGTCCTCCAAACATGCTATGCAGAGCAAAGCTTCTCTGTGCCCACACTCTCTGCAGAGAGTTTCTGCTCACTTGGCTCCGAAAATTCAGCGCTCATTTCATTCTTTTTCCATGCAAAGGAAAAGGACAGCCTAAGTACTTGACTTACAGTAGTACTGTCTAATACGCTATCATCTTGATGAGAATTTTATACTACTGTCTTCAGAATATGTCACAGAGCACAGGTCAGAAAGCACATTTATTGTAACACAAACTCCTCTATGAATATCTATGATAGATAACGTATATAAATCATTGTATAACCCCCTTATAAACTACAGGACAAGTCATACATGATTTCTGCAATAACCTTACCTTAACTGTCCAGGTTCCAGGCTCTGGATCTTTCACATTTACTACCTTTGCCGAGTTGTGGATATTTAGCAATTCATTCAGTCCTGATCCTTTACTGATCTGCTTGCCTAAAAAAACCCAACCAAACAGGGAGTAAATACAGCATTAGGTAAATACAGTATTGCCTAAAAAAAGGGAGTACAAATACAAAATTGTTCTTCAGTACTTTTGATACTTGACTTACTCGCTACTCAGCAGTCAATGACATTTACAACAGTCAAAACTTCCCTGTAATTCTTTGCCAGAATACTAAAAATACTCATTTATTTTCACTCCTTTTGTTCAGCTGGGAAATTGAATACAGCCCACAACCATACAGAGGGGTGAGAAACTCAGAAACTGTAAGCAAAGCAAGTTCTCTTCTTCACAGAAAATACTCAGCTCTCGGTGAAAGGAGGCAGCACAGATTTAAACTCCCTCAAAGGAGATCTTAGAAGAGACTTGCCCTAACCCACCTGCCAGCTCACTCGCTCTTCTGGCTTCTAGACCTATTTCAAGCAGGATAAACTTCACAAGTAAAAACACTGATAAGCTAGGTTCTCCTGTCAGAGGAGTATTAGCATGTGACTATGGGTGGGAACACACACGAGACCCGCACAGGTAATTTAGCCTGTTGGACATCACTGAGCTCAATAAAACACAGCATCACAGAATGCGTTGGGTTGGAAGGGCCCTTTAAACATCATCTTGTCCAAGCCCCCCTGCAGTGAGCATGGACATCTTTAACTAGATCAGGTTACTCAAAGCACCATCAAGTCTGGTCTTAAATGTCTCCAAGGATGGGGCCTCCCCCACCTCGCTGGGCAACACATTCCAGTGTTTCACCACCTTCATCGTCAAGAACTTCTTCCTAACATCTAATCTAAATCTACCCTGCTCTAGTTTAAAACCATTGCCCATCATCCTATCGCTACGCACCCTTGTAAACAGTGCCTCCCCAGCTTTCCTGCAGGTCCCCTTCAGGTACGGGAAGGCCTCTATTAGGTCTCCCCAGAGCCTTCTCTTCTCCAAGCTGAACAACCCCGAACCCTCTCAGCCTGTCTTCACAGGAGAGGTGCTCCAGCCCTTTGATCATAAAGGAGTGCAAGCTTCCATACTGCACCACACCACCCTTCATGCATACACCCATGCGTACAGATCTGTGGCTGGCTGCATGCAAGAGCTGGTTCTCCACAGAAGCGCTTTGTTCCCTCATGGCTGATGATGAAGCACCATCAGCACTAAAAACACATTGGGCTCTCTGAGAGCATTAAAAGTAAAGTTGAGAATGGGATGTCCCAGAGTCAGCTTTTAAGACTTTTATCAGACACACCTCGACTAATCAGTGAAACAATGTGGATTTAGATGTATGGAGCTGACCTATAAGAAAGGAAAACATATAGACAGGTGTCAAAGCTTCAGCTAAGCCTGACAGTTGAGCCCAGGATTGTGTGTTATCATGGTCTGAAGAGAGACACTCTGAGCAAATTTCTTTCCTGTAAACAAAGAAGAATGCCTCAAGGGAGGATAGATCAGATTACAGTGCAAGGAACCCATCCTGTGCACAGAATATTTCCAAGATACTACAATCTAAGCCATATCCTTAGCCAAAAGTCATTCAGAGACTACAAAGTACGATCTGAATTTATTTCCTAAGGCATCAACATAACAATGAACAAAAGATTTGTTGAAAAATATCTTCAATTACATATTAGCATCTAAATCTGTAACTGCACTCCCCATAATACACTGTTCAGCTAGAGATGGGTGCAGGAGATGGGGTTTGATACTGAACGCTCTCATCGTTCAAAGAATCCAGACCCTGGCTTACTTTTTGTGTCATAAAAAAAAATCATCATGTCTAACCCCTAAACGATGGTTCAGTGACTACATAAATACATGAAAAACAAAAGTGTCCAGAAATTTGGAAGGCAAGGACAAAGGCTAAGAGAGTAGATGGGGATGACATCAAATGGTCAGAACAAGGAGGATTTCCAGTTTCCTCTGAGTCAGAAAAATGGAGCATTGGGAACAACTTAAATATGAGAAGTGTGTATATCCAAAGATCCTGTACTTTCGAAGTAAAATAAAATTAAAAAATATCCTGAAATCCTGATAAGGATTTTCAAAATGTGAAAGATACTCATGAATTACAAATACGGTCTTCCCTACTGGAGACGGTAGAGGCGATCTGTCTTTTTCATTCACGCTTTTGCTATCACAGAAGAAAGTATAAACTAGTTCACCTAATGGATCCTGAATTTCAATTGCCGGTGAAGGACCACTCAAGGACACTGTAACCTCTTTCAGACTTGGATCAAAAGGGATCTGCCAAGTATTTACAGCCATGGTCAAATGGTCTGTAGACAAGAGATGCACTTTGGAGGCTTGAACTGCTTCTTCAACCCATTTTAACACCTAGAAGAAAACATGTAACAGTTATTACACTGCCCATAGTATTTGCCATTGAAATATTTTCTGTTGATTTTTCTTCTGTTATAATAGAATCAATCACCTGATGGATTCAGTTCAATTTCTGGAGACAGTACAAACAGGATTTAAGCTTGTATCAAGAACACACAAGAGCAGAGGAATACAGAAAGTGAAGACAGCATGCCAGAAATATACAGGAAAAAAGCACAAACATAAAAGCAAAGGTATGCTTCAACTTCTACTGCTCAGTGTAAGAATCAACATGCATAATATAACAAAACAGTCTGGAAAAACAAGGACCAGTGTTGTCCTACCAGTGCAGTTACCAGTTCTGAAGTGAACAGGCTTATTTGCCATATGGCAAATATATTTGAAAAAAATATTAATACTTAGAAGACATGCAATTTTAATAGAAGATATGACTGAAGCCATGACCAGCATGATGTTTAAAGGAGTACAGAAACAAACTTGGTCACACCTCTACACAAGATCCACATATATGCTTTTAAAAAGGAATTAGGGATACAAATCTATAAGTATTTTTGTTCATCAACTAACTGTTATTTTCCTGAAGCAAGAAGGAAAGCTCTCTCATCCAGATGTACTGAGTAATTGCCATCTATGGCCTTTTTCCAAATGAATTTTTTCCCCCAAAAAAAGACTTGATACAAGTTATTATTATTAGGCATAGCATAGGGGTTGGAATACAGAGGAACAATGCTTTAGGAGGGAAATTCTTGGGACCAAAACCCAGTTTGTGCCTTACAGAATTATAGTCCATAACTTCAAATGTTTTCCTTCAATGATCATCAAATTTAAATATAATTTTTAAAAAAGGAGAGCAAAACTGAGCTCTGCACTATCATCTAGTTCAAGAGAAAATAACAAAGGTAGCCAAAAACCCAGACAGTCTAAAGTCTTTTTTATCTACTAACTCCAGAGTTGAGCACTACGAGGTCACCCAGCACTACAACGTGACCCGGCCTGACAGAAGCAGGGTCGTGCCTGCAAGCAGCCAGACCTCACCACACAGGG
Source organism: Apaloderma vittatum (assembly GCF_000703405.1). Taxonomy (NCBI): domain Eukaryota; kingdom Metazoa; phylum Chordata; class Aves; order Trogoniformes; family Trogonidae; genus Apaloderma; species Apaloderma vittatum. The sequence goes on along the minus strand of NW_009733329.1, from coordinate 39,437 downwards.
CTTCCCCAGGGCTGTGGTAGGGAAGAGGAGGCGAGATGGCATTTTGCCCGAGCATAAAATCAGAATAACAGAGATGACACTAATCTAAAATTTGTTTATATAACCCGATTTATCCACGTATTCGGTCTGAGTGGCAAGGTGTTGGCAGCAGGGCAGCCTCTGTATATAAACAAATGCGTTTTAAACAAAAGCATACTTGTTCTTGTATGTTATAGCAAGCTTTGTGCAAATGTGAAAGCTTAAATAAGTGAAGGGCATCATTCAAAATGCAATTGAAATGTTTTTGCAAAATATTTTCTCCCCGCTAAGAGTAATGTCAGACCCGAGCCGTGCTGAACACTCCCAATGCAACCTGAGGCAAAACAGCATCGGCCACAGAACAGTCTTCCACTACATAAGGTTTTCAGGCACCTGGTGGGCACATAAAGTAGAAGGTAACAAGGACCAGCTGAATTTTTCCAAAGGAGGCAACGGTTAGGGGATTGAACTCTTTCACCCTGTATACCTGTAATGAAAGTTTGGTCTTTCCTCTTCCATCCCGACAGCTAGAGAGTCAGACAAGGACATGAATACAAATCATTGCCAGAATTCTAAGGGAAGTATCTCCTACTTTCGTAGCTCCTACCCTTTGTTACATTGGAATTATTATCTTAAGAAGAATTATTATCTTAAGAAGAGTTTGCATCTTCTTTCACTTTTGAAATCCATGAAGCAAAATGAGCAGGGTTACAAAAGTATGTATTATTTCTGAAGAGCAGGCATATACATTTTAAATTTTGACCTACTGTGAATACAAAGTAAAGTGGAGCAGGCTCAAGATCTTTAGGGAAGTCCATCCAACACTAAACATCAGACATGGGCTCTCAAGCACACCTTATGCCAATAAGGTCTTACCTTATGCATACAGAAATGTATTTTCTTATATAAATACATATTGATCTAGTTACGTAGAGTATAATGTTTAAACCCTCCAGTTCCTGTAATTGTTCATCGACCGAGTTTACAAGGGTTCTGTCCTCATTCTTATATTTTTCATTTACGCAATTACTTTGCATAACTGCCAAGCTGTTACATAAGACCAGAGCACCCTCATCTCTTTACATTCTTTAACCAAAAGGGGAACATCACCACATTTCTATCTCACAGGATTGAACAAATGAAGCAAGGAAGACATGTGTTGCCTGATCTACTCGGCAGGTGGCATCCCTGGCGGCAGGGAGGCTGGATTACAATGATCTCTAAGGTCCCTTCCAGCTAAGGCCATTCTATGATTCTATGATGACTTAGATACTACAGCAACTACTGTAAATCTTAGCTAAAATTTCAGTTTATTAATTGTATGCAGGCTGGCTCATTACCTTGAGGCTACTTCTCCCTTACAACAAAAACTGCCCTTAAAATAACATGCATCATCCCAGGGAACAATTATGTTGTGCAACTGCCATTTCAGAAATAAAAAAAAAAGCAAGAAAACCTTTGGGTTTAACTCAAATATATATATCAGAAGTAGAAGTAGAAGCTTCTTGAGAGTGAGTAAATGTCTTAAATTCAGAGTGGAATCCAACTTCAGGTGTTCAGAGTTTTTCAAGTTCAAAAATGAAAATGGAAGGCAACAGAATGACCCAGCTGTCTGAAGTCTGGCAGTGACTCGCCTGTACATTTACACTTTTCCCCAAAGTTCAATAGGCAATTCTGGGAGATCCATTTCCCAACTCTGTCATTCCAAAGAGGTTTGCAAGACTGCTGCAACACTGTTTTGGAAGTTAATTCCCCCTCTCCACCCCTCTTTGGGACTGTTACAGAAAGCCCCCAAAACAACAGCAGTGTTTGTTGTTCTGCCAAATTGTGACTTGATGAATATTATTTGAGGGGGAAGGGCAAATACAGAAATAATTTACAACACTTCTCCAGAGAATTCACTCTTGCAACCTGCCCTGCTGTCAGGTCATTTCTTGGAATGCATACCAAAACCTGGAAAATCTATGCGCCATGGCCTCTATTCCCATTTGTTTATTCTGGGTCTCCAGAACATTTCTCAGTCAAAGCAACAGGATCAGAAGTTAACTGTTTCATCGCTTAAATATATGTAGGCTCATGCTTTCACCTACAGAGAAAAATATTCTAATAATGCTTTTAAATGCACGTCTAGAAGTATGACTGAGGCAGTGTATGTGAAAATTATACTACGAAAATATATCATAAATCATATATAGACCTATTAATTACACATATGAAAAAAACACATGACTGAAAAGTTTTGGTGTTGAATCTTAAGCTCTTTAAAGTTAGGAAACACAAGAATTCACCAGCCCGCTTTCAACTGTCCATAAAAACATCCTTTTGCAGTTGCTTTATGACAGTCCTTATGTACATGATCACAGTTTATTTCTTCCAGAGAATCCAAGTTCCATATAAAACAGAGACAGAACAGCTGTAACGATTTTTTTTTCCCCTTCCTTGTTTGGCATTCACTGTACAACACATATCTTCAGAGTGGAAGCATACTCTCCAAGGCAGCATTCAGCTGCCTCTCCCATGAAACCATTCCTTCTTTTTCTAAGAAAACGGATCCTGACTGGGATGGAGTGAGTAAAAAAGGCAAGAAACAGAGCTATGCAAGAAACCTGAACTCTAGGCTGTAATTTTGAGCTTTTTATTCTTGTAAAGCAGTGGAGGGGCCTTTTAACAAATGGAGCAAAACTTAAAATTGCTTCCTCGTGTAGCATCATCCAGACACACATTTGGTTCATGCGCACCACAGACCGCACCACACCAACCCAAGATGCATAGGTGTAACTCCTAGGTTGTCATCCTCTGTGAGAACTGAGTCAGGAAAAATAGGATGCTTTTCCAGTGGGTTTCTGAGACTTGTTCTCAGTAAAGCATTCACGAGTGTGAAGAACACTGGACTCCATTTCACATCTGCACGACCTTACAGACATTAATCTTCTGCATCTTCCCCAGGAGAATGACCCTCTTCTCACGATTCCTTTCAACGTGTTCTGTTACAGTCTTGTCCTATCCCAGTCTTCAGTCCCCTCCCACTCTCCTCTCATTCACATCATTTGTATTTGCAAGCTTCTCACCCAAATCCTAAATTCTTTTTTTTATCCACCTAGTCTCATCCACCTTTCAAGTCACTCAACATCATCCTCTTTTTCCACCAATGTCAACACCACGTTTCCAGTCATTCAGTCATTTCTCTGTTCTCCTCTCATCAGTGTTCTGTATATGGAACTGTATATGTAACATCCATTTCTACTTATTTGAAAAATCAGTAAGAAAGCTGTATTTTTAAGTAGCCTAGGGAAAACCTTCCCTTCTTACAGGAAAATTAAAATAAGAAAAATCAAGTTAAGTGTTTGAATACTGAAAGTAATAGAAAACTACCAGTCACTAGCTCAGTTGTTGTGAGCTCTCAGCTTTAGCCATAGTGATCCGTCCAATCCATCAGATGCAGTAATGACTTGTTTTTACCACAAACAATCAAAATGACCTGGAGGCGTGATCCGAACCACCAATGACCAACTAACCTCCATTATTTTTATGCTCTACCAAATTCCTACTCTGTTGATCATCACTGTTCATCTTAACAGCAGTTCTGGCAGCAGTACAAACCTTTGGGCATCAGGATCAGTTACAGGAATTTCCTGACAGTGCTCCATTATGAAGAGAATAAACAAATGTGGTGCAATATAAGTTTAGTTCAAATCAAAATTAGTACTACCTTCTGGAAAAACACAAATAAAATTGGATATTGTTATGAAAGTATAGAATTTATTCTGAACAGGAGAATTTAACCCACGTTTGATGAGTATTCTCAATGCATTTTATTTCTGAGCAGTTACCACAAGTTAAGCCCTCAGCCTTCAAGAGCAGCCCCACAACCTCACTGCAGCCAAGGAAACCTCACCCTGAAGAAACACCTTTCAAGACTAGGACTTAAATGCTTTGATAAAACAAGCACGACAACCTTTCCAAGACACTGGAGACAAAATGAGAATGTTTCTGTTCTTTCAGATGGAAGGACATTCATTTTAGAACTGACTCAATAGGACAAAAAAAAAAAAATCTCAGAACTAGAGACCAGTTTGAAAATGTTCAAACTGAAGACCAATTAATTAATTTGCAGTTAAGTACAGTAGTAGTAGTACTTTTAAGTAGTACTTTTAAGGGCTCGGATCAGAAAGTACTCTTCTTCCCTCACAGGCCTGAAATCAGATAAATAATCAAATTCTACCAAATACAATAAAATCATATTTGGCCTCTTATTATTAGAAGCTGTCAAGTTTTTTGAGTACAGAGTTACCTCTGAAAATGATGGCACATCCGATGCCCCAAATAAAGGAAAATTCTAAAAGAATTTTAGATAATAAAACTTGCACTTTGGACTTTAATAATCTTATTAATTTACTGCATGGAAACAATGGGGAATTTATCAAAATATGACCCTCCCCTCTCATACTGTTAAGAAGAGCTTCATTCAGCACGAAAGTGAAGATATTTATGTATTTCGCACTTTGCTGGACTGAAGCCAGCACAACTTTGTCAATCAACAGAATTTTGACCAAGTTAATTGCAGTATTTGAGATCATAACATCTTTTTCAGAAGTGGAAAAGTGGAAAAGTGGAAAGTGGTCTTCTCGATAACATAAGAATTGGATAAATATCAAGTATTGTTTTGTTGCATTTCCTTGTAGCTAGCTTCTTATATGTCTTCATTCTCCACTTAATGCACGAGAGTAATGGTCTGAAACTTTATACACTAAAAATAGCTTTGTTTGGGATTTTTGGGGGTAGAAATCAAAAATGCTTTAATGAAACAAGACATTGGTTTGGCAGGGTATTCACAGTCAGTGACATTGCAGCTTTTTCCTAATCTACAATTCAGCATTAGCTGTCTCAGGCCCAAAACAGTGAATATGTTGTAGTATTTATAAACTTCATTCTTCACGCATCATTGACTTACACAGAGAATAAAAAGGAGGGCAAGTTTTATTTCTCTTGAATCTTGCCTGAAGGATATCCCATAAACAGCTGATGCAGATTAATATTAAATCTTCTGTTCATTTGCATCCACCCATTGGTAGATATGCTCCTTGAAAACAAGATTTCTGATCTAAAACTGAAATCTGCAATGAAGGTTTTATTTGGAATGACAGTGTTTTGGCAAACTCATTGTCACAACCCCTTAACCCAGACACAGTTTTATGTAAGTCAATGATCACTAATAGTACTTCAGTCTCTTGGGTTTAATAAGTCTCTCGGGTTTAATAGTCTCTTGGGTTTAATGCACATTGTTCAGCAGTTATCAGGGAAAACTTCTGAAAGTGATTTAGAGGTTGTTTTTTATTACCCAGGCAATCTCTTACAGCCTGCGGCCACTGAAAGGAGGTGTGATTATACAAAGCAGTGTACTCTTCCCTCTCCCTCAAAAATAACCCTGCAAGAATAGCACCTGATTCATGGCTTGTTATAGCAGTCGCTAGCTCTTGTGCAGTCCATGGGCTGTCTTGCCCGCAGAGGAGAAGCCCGCTGTTTGCTCTAAGGAAATGCTGAGATGAAGTGGGAAGGATGTGAAAGTGGCTACTGAAACCCCCTGCTTAAAACCTTACTCAAATGTAAAGACCGACTAACCATCCAAGCCAAAGCGGCTGTTCTTAGCAGCAGGGAAGCACCGAGAAGTTTGGGAAGCAGGGGCAGGCAGCCAGCAAAGCACGCCAGCTCCACTTTACAGCTTGGTGCTGTCTAGCACCTACAAGTGGCTTTTTCTGCTCACATCTATCTCCCCAAAGTAGAAGCAAACAAAAGCAAAACAATCAAACAAAAACTTTATCCTAAACTGTCAGACCTGGCAAAGAACATTTCCCATTGGCAGCATCCTGAGTTCCTTCAGTATAAAGGGATTCCATGAGGTCTCACAGAGAGAAGTTTTACCCTTCCTACGCAAATAATAGCAAAACGCAGCTCAGGACCTGCACAGTCCCAACAGCTGATTTCTTTTACTCCGACTTTTAACAAGTCTAACTTCTGCAAGATAATTCCTCTGGGAAGCTCCTCCTTTTGATCACCTCCACATCACTGCCAATGCTTTTTAACATCTCCAATAACAACTTCCATTTTTCTAGGCAACAGCAGCAGAAAACTGTAATTTATCCCCAACATCTGTCATTGTCTAAATTCTAAGAAAGAATGAAAGAAAAAGGAACAAATCAAAGCAAATTTTTAATAAAAAACCTCATCTAGTTATTGCCTATACCAGGAAGTCAAAGGAAAATGTTTACAACATTTATAAACAATTCCAGCTCCCCAGATAACTAACATGTGATTTTTGTCTCTCTCCAAATTATTTGCTCATGCACTATTAAAATTTCATTTCTGACTAAGACTCACTGGAGTTTTCAAAGAAAATAGTCCTTCAGGACCGCAGGTCTTTAATCACAATTACCAGTAGGTCAGCAGATCTGCCAAACGCACTGAAACAATAACCTCCATTAAAAAGTTACCACAGTTACTTTATGAACAATGGAAACCTGCAAGCTCACACCTGTCAGGCTATCTCTTGCTTGCTAACAAAATGCTCAGTTACAGCTGATAACTGCACTCTCCTTCGGAGCAGTACAGTCATGGGGCTACTTGGAGCACAGAACTGCTCCTTCTTTTAAAGACTCGTTCCCCAGAAGCCTTGAGGCACAGGCAGAGGGAAGTTGGTGAGGATATGTTTAGATAGGGCAGTTCACACTTCCCTAACATAAATAAAAGCCATGGAATTGCATCCTATATAGCAGACAGAAAAAGTAGGAAGGAAAAAGGTGGAACAGAGTCCACATACCAACAGCAGAACATTTAGAATTTCCCCTTATGCTCCCTATCCCACCATCAGGTCACTTAAAGATTTAAAGGCCCCATCTTTTTTCCTCTATATATTGCAGAGTTCAAGTAAACTTACCTCATTAACTTGTTTTTTGTCCAAGTGAAAAACTTGACCAGAACTTGTTGAGGCAATTTCTTCATAGACCTTGTAACCAATATGATCCCTGTCATCACAGTCTCCAGTCAGCACAAATACGACCTGTAAGGAGAGGGGCAAAGGAGAGGGAGCAAAGGAGAGGGAAATCATTTAGCACGTGGTGCAGACTTTAGGAAAACATAGCAAAGACGGCATTAAGGCATGTCTCGCTTCATAGTACTCTGCATGGACAGCCGCTACTGATGGAAAAAGCAATGAAGAAGGATCAGAGAAGAACCTATCTATCTATCAGACAAGATTATCTATCATCTTTCAGCACTTGTACTTCAGAGAATACTTATTTCAGAACAAGGTAAAAACATCCACATAAGTGGCAAGCTGGCCAAGAATACATAGTTCAGTTTAACTTTTTGATTCACAATATTAAAAGGAATATTCCTTTAAGGTTTTTCTTTACCAAATCAGTTAACTCTTTATAAAAAAACTACAATGGCAGTACTATGGTCCCTTCTGTAAAAAGATTTCAGTAAGTCTCAGACAGAAGAATTTCAATATTGAGAAAACAGGGCGTTAAATACATAATCCAGCTCAGAATACAAATCCCCTCTGTACCTGTGATTGTTTCTGTTGAATGAGTTGAAGTACTTCATGGGCGAGTCTATAATCTTTGGATCGTGCATCAGTAAATACATAGATGAAAGAACCAGGAAGAGAAATTTCTAGAGCAATCTTTATTGCACCAATGCTCATCTCTGGACAGTCTCCACCACCCTGTTCACAATTAGAAGAAAAACAAAGCATTTTTCTAAGAAAAAAAAAAAAAGAGCATACCAAATAAATCACTTTTTTTTTTTGGACATTCAAGACAAATACTGTCTCAGCTTCTAATAAAACATTCATTTTCTCATCCTAAGCATTGCATGGTTTCTGCACAGTGCTGTCGCAGACTCATGCTCCCAAGCAGCAACTGTAACAGGTGAAAAAAAGTCAAAGGAAAGGTTGTGGTTAGCCCTGAAGATGGTTGGTGTCACAGGCACCCTTATCTTTACTGGGAGCACCGTGTTTTGTTTAGCTCCAGCTCTTGTGACAGCCCCGGTTCCTATACTCACACACTCCCTCGCTGGCTGACAACTTAATCGCTCTGGTAGGACACAGCGGTCATGGGAGGTCACAGCCACAGACACAGATGGGAAATGATCTCAGCCAAGCGGCGCTGAGCTCCACAGCCAGAACTTGACCTGGACATCACACTGCCGGGCGGCCGGTGCGGGGAGCTCAGCAGAGAGGGCACAGGTGACGAGTTCCCAGTGACCCGTACTGGTAAGCAGACAGCTGCAGAGCTGGAGATTTTTCAGGCTTTGTGTTCAGTCGAAATGTTTCCAAGACTTTATCTAACTTCAGACAAAAGGATCAGTTTCTCTTCCTAAATTAAGATTTGGAAGAAATTACTGCTGAAATAAAAGTTCACTTTAACCTACATCAAAATTAATTTGTATATTGAAGACACAGCTTTCCAAAGAGCTGAATACAAACTGTTAAACCTGGCCCTGTAAACAACAGGGAGGAAAAAAAAGCCAAAAGAAAACAAGATAATGCATCGTTGCATCTATTTTTAATATTTCAGATGCCATCAAAAATTATGTTTTGATGTTAAACATTCCCACAGACACATAGACCAGAAAAAACCTTGCCTCACACAGTCCCCCAGTCCTCAAGAATTTCAGCTTTCCCCAATGAGATGTTCACATCTGTAAAAATTTTTCATCTATCAGCATCTTTAATCTCAATTCAAAGCAAGAATACCAATAAACTTCTCATCTACGTTAAAGATTAGGTACATCACCATTGTTCTTATTAGTAAGTCAGCCCTTTCTAAATATAGCCTTACTATTATCAAAAAAGCAAGTGGCAGATTGCAGGCATCCTGAAATTCGAGAGAGAATTCTCCAGAAAGACTTATGTCAGAAGTCAGAACTTTATTCTGGTGATGCTTATACAATCTCATTGGAGAGATCAGTATGCCCAAGTCATTTCTTTCCTGCTCTTGAAAAGTGAGAATCATATTCAGCTAAAGACTCTGCCTATAAATTAACACTTTATGTGGAAACGGCAAGATAATAGCTAACTTCTACAGATGTCTACTTGGAATAAGAAAATGTCTATTCCCATTTCACGTCTACTAGATTGTTGCCTCATATGATATTCTGCATGGCAACATCTATTTCCTACATATGACAGGAAAAGCGCTGCTGAGCTCAATGGCTGTTCGTGAGAATAAGCATGACCAAATTCTCCCAGCGTAGAAGGGGGTATTCTCAGAAGGCAGCAGAGTAGAACTATGAAACCAAAATGTATTAGATTTATTAAAAAAAAAAAAAAAGGAAAAAGTTTAGCTTTCTGTATGAAGGAGAAAAGCATAATAGCTGGCATTTTCTGCCTCATTGAAAATCAACTATTGTTTTCTCTGAATTACAACATTTCTGCCAACTTTTAAACTACTTATTCTTCCCAAATTAGCACTATTGGCTTTCAAATGATCTTTTATTACAGGATTACAGCACGTGCCAGTTTCTAAGGGAGAGTCTGGCCAGCACTGCTGACTCCAGCAAAGTTCTCTACAGGTCAGAAGCAATTTGATTGATTAAAAGACAAGATAACAGGATTGCATTTTCTTTCAGTAAGGGTAATATCCATGTTTGATGGGGTTTACAGTTGAGTTGTATGTTAATTAGTTAATTAAAGCTCATAAATAGTTTTCATGAGAAATTAGTTCCAGAACGCAGAAAACAGTTCGTGTCTATGAACAAATTAAAATGCAAAATATATGTCATCATTATCTAACTATTCTTTCCTGTGTTATTGAACTGAGCTGCCATACAATGATGTAAACTATGAGAAAGGAATTAATCACAATCAATCATAAATTAAGATGACCAGAAAAGAGGAAGATGACACTTTGTGCAAGTAGAATGGTCTTCATCCTGATGAAGCATTGCAGCAATTTACTCACCTAAGCATTTCCTCAACTAAGAGGCAAGATTAGAGGGAGGAAACAGGGCCTTTGCTAGAACCACACAGAGAACAAACATGTTACTCACCTGAACATAAAGTTCCCTGAGTTCAAATTGAAATTTCTTAGGATCTGTGGTTATTGTCACTGGGCCAATTTCTAGGATAAAAATAAAAATGGAAAACATCAAGTTATCACAAAACAACTTGAAGAGCTGTTTCAGATTCATCTGGTAGTAAAAAAATGAATTAAAAACATATAATGCAAAGAAATAATTGAGTATGGTATACCTAGCTCTGAAGTCTATCATTCCAAATTCCAGTAACTCTAGTATCATTCCAGTATTACCAACTTTTAGGTGTCTTAAACATTTATAGGCACCTGAAGCATTCCATGTTGTGTTTCTTTGACATTTGATTTTGACCAATCACTTAATTGTTCTTAGTAATCAGAAAGGAACAAAAAATCCCCAACACAAATGTGGTAGCATCAAAAAATAATATGTTTTTCCAGAACAGAACACATGTACTAGTTTTACTGACTGGTGTGAAAATAAATACAGGAATAAATAACTAGATAGATAGACAGACAGATAAATAAAGGTGCCACATCTCTTGACCAAAAGACTCTGTAACCCTTTAGCTGGGAAAGTCCAGTGTGAGTCCAAGGCCCAGCGTATCTAGCAGCAGCTCCCTGGAAGAACTGAAACAGAATCAACTTGATTAGTGGCATTTGCCACGTCTTTGTAGATTGAAAAATGGCAGGGCTGCAAGTCGAAGTCGACTGGGCTGGAGACTGTGGTGTGTAAGGAACAGCGGCACGTATTCAAGCATTTCCCAATCACACTAGCTGTACACATGCCTCCCTCTGTCCCTTCAACAACTGCCTTCCTAATTGGTATAAAGTGTGATTCTAACCAGCTGTTTGCCTAGGGCTGTGATTTCCTGACAGTTTACCTTCATCTGCATTGGAACTCGGTGCACATCGTTCTTTTCCTGCCCTGTCCTTTTGCCAGGAACGGCACTCATCCAGCTCAGCAAGCTGGGTCAGGCTGCTAAGCCAAAAAATAAATAAATAGGCAGACGCAAAAACAAAACAAACAAAAAAGCAAATAGATTTCTGCTAGATTGGTGCCCACAACTCAAAGAGATCAGCTGAGTACCGACATATAAAATGAGGTATGATTATGCTCTTGGGATAAAAGCAAAGCATGAAACTGCAGTGGTGCCAATTTAATACAGCTGTAGCTCACATGGAACTGCTGCCTCAGCAGACCATACAGCGCTTTCCAAGCTCTGTAAAAGTTACTATGCACTTATCTCTCATATAATCTAGACATTTCTCTTTTTTAAACAGTCCAAAGTTTTATTTCACTGGAGTTTCAACAAGGGCCGTCGCTAACATCTACTACAATCACACACACGGTTGCTTGGGGGGGCTCTATTTACGAGTGCCTTTTGCTAAGCATAGGTTTTAATTTGTCTGAAAATCATCCAAGAGTTCACACAAAACCTTTGCTAGAATGTGAAAGGGTTTTTTTGCATGGCTTTGAGTCATCCATCTGTGAATGCTATTTACTACAATGCTACATGATCATCAAAAGAGCCATTATAAGGACTCACTGTTCCTCCACATGCTTCATTCTGCCACGCTCCTGTTCCTACTCCTCGACCTGGTACCAGCCGCCTTCGGGTATTCTTACACCCCTACTAAAGCCATCTCCAAATTGTTTTGCTTCAATTCTATCCCCTGCCAACCATTGTTCTAAAGCATACAGTAACACCACTCGCTCCATTATTTCTCATCAGTTGAGGAATTACATTTTTCAATCCTAGAGCAGTAAATCCTTTGGAAGGGCTCTCTTTGCCTATAAAATAAAGATCCGAAATGCAATATTACTTCAGCTAAGCTAAACCAGCACGTCCCATTTAGATCAGATGAGAATTTTGCCTCATTTCTCCGCAGGCAGCAAGGGCTCACTCCAGCAGCGTGCGTGGCCGTCAAGCCCGAGCCCTTGCCAGCACGCCATGGGACCACGCCGAGGCTCTGTCCGCCCGCTGGTGTGAGCTCTGTAATGAGCACCTAGATCACAGGTTAGAAAGGGGGTAACGGCCTCGTCAGCATCAAGCAGAGAGTTACCCATCCTCAGGACAAAGCAGTCAGCTTCGCAGGTGGGCAGATCTCCCCTGACAACTCTGCAGCCAGAGCCAGGGGTCATCAGCCTCCTCTGAGGTGAGACAAGGCCCCTGAAAGGAGTGAAAAGGATCATCCACATCTTCAGTAGTAAGGATCTCCTCTAAGGGCAAACGGAGGCCACATGAATGACACTGGCACTCCCAGCGCGAGACAGCCACCATGTCTCTCTGGGTCAGTTCTTTCCTGAGGGACGTCAGGAATGCTTCCAGCTGGAAGCAATGATGGCAGTGCTTCACGTAAACCTAAAGCCACAGTCCGTTCACCCACACTGAACTAAACAATTCCTGACACAGAAGGTGTCTGAAGTGGCAATAACCATCTAACTTCCCTCATCTGCGTGATCCGATCTTCTCTCACTTGAATGAAGGTTACTCAGCACTCCCCCATAGCTTACAAGGCCCCATCGCTCTAAGACTAAATCGTGATGTGACCGACTCTCATCATCTGAACGCTCACCAACTTGTACCAAAAACACGCAGCGTCTACTGTCTTTCACATGCTGTTGTGTCACCAGCTTGTGATCCACTTGCCAAAAAAGCTGTAATAGCCTTCCCCATATTAATTTTCTTTTATCCTCATTCTGCTACCTCAAAGCACAACCCAAGCAAGACCGTTTCATCAGTGCAGGTAAACACAGGCCTTCAAAGCATTCAGAACAGATAAAAGTGAGAAGATATGACTGGGAGTGCTTTAAGTTTACGTGCCAGCTAGGAACTATTTCCTTTCTTTGGGAAAGAGGGGCAAGCTCTCTCACAAAGCACCACAGAAAGTTCTTGTAGAAGGTTAAATTACTGATACAGCAAGAATCTAAAAACCTGTGAAGTCTAAATCAAGTTGCAGTCATTGATCTGGACATGGCTCTGTAGAAGAAATGCCCAGAGGCAGGTCTGAGACTCGGTGCAGTTGAGACCTGTGCAGTGCTAATCTACAGGGCTGTTAATTATATAGACCATGACAGAGAATTGTTCTTGCACTTTGAAGAGGCTAACCATCAAGTATGAGCTCAGGCAGAGGTTCTGAAGGATCTTAAAGCGTTTAACAGTTTTACAGTACCACACCGTACACGGTCACCTGATGTAAAAGCTTTCCTCTAAACAATACAAAAAAACTTTGTGGCATTAAACTAAGGTAAGACGGGGCGGGGGGAAAGCATAGAGTCAAGTTAACAGAAATAGCAGGCACTGCAAAAAGAGACCAATGTGCCAGCACTCAAAATACAGGGTTTTGTGTGTCGGAGAAAAGCAATGAAAGCACAACTTTGTTCTCTTGTGATCTTCAATGATACTCCAAATAACTTGCAGGTCTAATTGCACATTTATCCACATTCAGAATTGCCCCAAGTCTCCATAACTGCATGCAGAAGTCAAGCACACAAGTCAAACATTCTTCAAATCAAGCAGTTACAAATATATCTAACTACAGAATATTCACTCAGAAACTAGACCCTGCAAACATGCCAAGTAAGGCAGAAAATATACATATATATTTTTTAAACTTATTTAGGCAAAGATTGACATAGGAAATACTCTTAACAAAACATGCCCATTTTGGTGCTGAAATACAAATCCATTTTAAGGCACCGATATCAATATTTGGCACTAGTTTGTTGTGGAGGTCTCCCCATCACTTGTTTCTCCAAAGCTGTCCCCAGTCCTCCAGAGGTGATTGTGCAAAAGGTGAAAAGCCACAAAAGACACAGCACGACAGCCTTTGCTGTGCAGCAGCCAAACTCTGTTGTCTCAAAAGTACAATTTAAATGTCAGTACTTTCAGACTGAGTTGGTGATCCAAGATGCGCATTGCACACAGACACGGAACACTGATAACGTAGGAAAAGGAATATAGGAGACGTTTTTAAAGGAATGGTTGCACATTACTGAAGAAAGCCCAGACTTGCTAAATTGAAATTGCAGACCTCAGCCTAACCACTACGGTACCGAAGCTTGTACCTAAGCAGTTAAACAATTACAGTAACACAAAAGATTTGACAGAGATTGAGAATCTTGACACTTCTGGGGCAAACCTGATAAAATTCACCTCCTTTATAAATAAGGAGAAAAGTCCCCAGTAACCTGAGGAACTGGCCATTCCGAGAGGCCCCACTGTTCTTGCACGACTTTGTGCCACACCTCACGTGGCCACGTGTTTACCTACAAGCTGAACAGTGAGTGCACTGGGAAAACCACACATTTCCCGATGACACGCAGTCACACCTTATTACCACTGAGCAACTGCAAATTTGGCACTCCCTCCATCCTGGCCACGTCAAGACATCTGCACCAAATATCTGGTTTGGACAGCTGGATGTTTTAGGAGATCTAGCAAAGAAATACGGAAGCCATTTGGCTACCTCTCATCAACTCAGAACACTGAATTTGTTTCTTCTAGAAGGAAAAAAAAAGCTCTACTTGATACTTGGTAGCTGAAGGAATTCTAGCAAAGACTCTAACTGTTGTGGAGTGCTCTCACGCCTCTAATTCAGAGCAAGGATGTTTCCCTGACACAAAATAATAACCAAGATTTTAATCACCACCCCCCTACACACACACACCTTTGGATACTTTCATATAACACAAAGCTCAGAACTAGTACACTAGAAACAAAAAAAAGAAAAAAAAATCCCAAAGACAACCACATAAGAAGAGAAACCTGATATTTTTAATAACAAATGTAACTACAACAGCCTTTCACTACACACAATGATGTGTCATGCTGATTCTACAAGTTTAATTTATACAAATGACAAGAGTTCTCAGATTTTTACCAGTGCCACATCTTTACAATAGACTGAAAGTGCAGCCCTGTGGCATAGAACTGAACAGATTAAAATATATTTAATTGTTTCTTCATTATGTAGTATACAGCTCAAGAAATGTATAGTTTCCCCCCACATTACAACACAAAGAATATCTGAATGGCAATTATCTTCCACATTCTTTCTTATTCATAAAATGGACTGACAGGCAGTAGGCATCTGAAAGATGCATGTCCATACTCAGTAAAGCATGCATGTTTTTAAATGCATACCTTGAAAAATTAAATGCGTACTATGGAAACTTTTATATTGCCATGAAAAATCCTTTCCAGAGGAGCAGTATACATAAGGTCGCTCCACCTTCACTAGGAAGTTGCCTTTAAAAAGCAATCCCTGCTTTCACTATTCACTGTACATTAAGTATCACGATTCAAGTGAAATAGTATGAATAAGAATTTACAGGCCAAACCAAGCAAATGAGTTATTTGGAACTTCAGGCTGTCAAACATCTTATTTTCACACAATTTTGGAAGTTTCTGACTTACTGGGATCATTGAAAATACACGTATGGCAAAGGGTTGGGGGAAAGGAGGAAAGATTTTGGATGACATGGTTAGGAATTAGGTAACCCAGCAGAGGCCTCCTAGTAAACACTTCTAACATATGTCAAGACTCACCTCTCAACGGTGGGAAAACAAACACAAGTCACCCACGAGGCATGGCTCCCCACATTGATTTCATGAGTGGTGCCAGGTTAAGCAGTTCCCATCTGGCCTTTCTGTCCAAGAGCTGCTTCCTAGCTGCGGTGATTTTGACAGATTTTGAAACCAAAGGACTCAAACGGGGTTCACATATACATATGCACCCCTGCCTGCCTGTATTTTATTTGCAGATATAAAAATCTTTTTTTGGTATCAGATCTGTCTTCCAGTCTTGTTTCCCATACCCACCTCTCAAGTACTTCTACCACCACAAATGAAGAAATGATAAAAGATTTAGCTGGGCCAGCTAAAATGCCTAAGCCAGGATTGCTGCCAGAAGAAATGATGTCTACAATTATCCTGCAAGAGCTGTTTACTAACAGAGCTGATTTAATTTAATGCTCTTTTCTCAAGTTTCCTTCTCTGCATTCAATTCATTGCAAAGCTCTGCTTATAATTCTCCTGAAGACCTTTAGGAATAGCTACCTGCCAAGGATTAAGCAGGTAAGAATAATGACAGAGACACTCTTAATCAGCCTCCAAGCCAGCTGTCTGTCCTAAGGGCACATCCGCAAAATCCCCTGATTTCCTAACAGTAAATTGTGTCCTACACACCAGGACTCTGCCTCAGTGCAGATCACTCACGACCTGCCATCAGGAGTGTTTCACAGCACTTTCTTGTCCTTGCTAACACCAGAGTACATCACAGGTGCAAGCAAATTACAGAAAAATGCTTCTAACTGCCATCTCAAATTTTTGTGAAAAATTTTACTCCTCAAACAGCTGACGTACATATATAGAAACAGAAGAATTTTTTTGCATTGTTTTAATCACTAATGCAATTAAAATGCTGCTTCACTTTGAACTGATTGCAAATTAGTAGGAGACTACTAAATCCAAGCAGCTGACTGAAAACATGAGCTAGATAAGTATTACCACCACATAGGGAAAAAAAAACCAAAAGCCAAACGTAAAGCCTTCTGCTTCACACTCTGAAGTGACAGACACCATCAGCTCATATTAAAGATGTTAGGAGCTGCGTGAATAAACATCTTAATTTTTTTGCCAGAAGCAGAAGCAGCATTAGAGACGCTGCCTACAGTCACACTGAAGGTCCCAAGGCCAACGCACACCCCGCAGGAAAGGCCCTCCCAGTGGAGCCAGGGAGCAGGCACTAAGCCAAGATGCTTAGCACTAGAACACGGAATGAGCTATTTGAAGTTTCTTCCTAAATTATCCTCCCTCGTCCTTTGGTTGCTTTTAACTTTCAGACTCTAACCTGGGTAAAATTAATATCTTTTTAAAGCCCAAGAACTGCAGTGAGCAAATTTTACCAGATTCTTAACCAGACAGAAAAAAGCCAAACAAACCCAGCAAGCTCACATTTCCTTGATGCAGTCACCTTTTTCTTTTTTTTTTAATAGCTTCTCAGCCTCATGACTTAAGACTATTAACTTTAATATGCAAACTTCAGCTGAAGACAACTAACTGGAAGGAGTCAGACTGCACACAGTTTTTCTTTAGTTGGCTACTCAAATAAGAGTAGATGCAACAAGTTTTACTAACAACGTGACGTAGTAAGTGGCATGTCTGTACTGTTATTTCCCACTATTACAACATTTACGAGCCTGTGTCTCTTTTTTTAAAGGAAAGTAACAATGGTTAAAAAAAAGGCATTATATATGTTTAAATTTCTTGGGGAAACAAAAAGCTAGCTTGGAGACCTACAGTGGAGAAAACCTAATATTACCATCTTTTGTCTGCTGCAACCAGTGCTAAGTTTAGCTTATGGGCCTCAAGTACTGTCTAAAAGTTATTAGCCAAATGTGATAACAAATAATAAAAATCAGGTGCTAATTTGCCCAGCTCAGTAATCACTATCACACTGTCAACTCTTTCTTCTAAGAAATATAGTCACAAATTACAGGATGTGCAGAAAAAACCTCTTCTATCCAGAGACCTTTAAAATAAAACTACGTGTGCTCCAAATTCTTATATGGGCGATGCGCAGAACAAGCCCTGGAGCTTCTCAAGCCCCCAGCCCGGGCGGCAGCACGTCACACACACTATGGAACTTCTGACAGAGAATCTTCTCCCTCAAGCTGAGATAAGAAAAAGCAGGTTGATCTTTGTTCCGAGAAAACAATTCACTCAAATATCTCCCTCTGTTTCCAATGGTAGGTCAGAAGATTTTGTTTACTGCTGGTCCATAAATAAAAGGAAAAGAGACCGGAGAAATTTTAAGCTCATGGAGTCAAGTTAAAGTAATGCCAGTGGCTATTAAATGCCACAAATGTAAAAAATTGACACAAGGTGATGAGGTTTTTTTGCACTTTCTGGAGACAAGCAAACGCACCTTCTTCCTCCATTCGCTTAGTTCTTCGAACAGCCCTGGAGGTCTGTTCTCGTCAGGGGGCCAGGAGCCATCATTTCTGAAATGACTTTGGCTGCCTCCAGCCAGCTCTCAATGGACGATTGCCCAAATCACAAAAAAACACAGCCACAGCTGGCAACTCAGCTGACAGTCCCTAAGAGAGGCCAAAAAAGAGCCGTGGAGATTATGCGAGTCTCTTCCAACTAGGTGGTCCCCTCCACTCAGCCCCTGAGCCACCCCAGCAAAGTGAGTATGCTCAGAACCGCTGCCTGCACCCTCATGCCTCTCTGCAGTGCACAGAGGATTTTGGTTTTACACTCATCTGTCCAGTACGGCCAAGAGTATAGAACTTTGCATTGCTTGTTTCCTAACAAGAAAAAACAGAAATAATGGCATTTGTTGATGCTATACACCATGCAAGCTTTGATGGATTTGCTTCCCTCAGCCTACAGTAAAGAACAGCTGACAAGGCCCAGGACCTCAGGCTCCGCGCTGTACAGCAGGGGAGCAGCAAGCAGTTACTGAAGCTGGCCCATGCTCTTAGCTCATGCTGAACATCTGAAAAGGTCATCAGATTACTTTCTGGTTTTGTTTATTTCCCCTTGTTAACAACAATCTGAACGGAGTAAAATTCAGTTCATAACCCTCATTAAATTCTTTCTCCAGACTGAACTCCAGTTCAGTCCAGGTCTATTTCTGTCTCATCTCTCAGTCTGTGTATTTTGGCAATGCTCTTTCAACACTTGTAACAGTGCTGGATGAAGAGCTTGCACTTAAGAATAGGGCAGAAATGAACGTAACTACAAAGTTTTACAGCGCTGTTTTGTGATTAATAGCTGTAACATGTCGAAGTCAAATCTAATACTACTAAAAACTCAAGTTTTAATTCAAAATTTATACTTGGTACTGTATTATAAAATGAACCTATCTCCTGCAACATCTAGCAAAGACTTGTTTTGAGTTGCTGCCCACGCTGCTGGCTGTGCTGCTGTTGGCCAGGAATATCTGAGCTCCACCGTCGGGAGCCTCTTGGCACTGCAGGTTACCGCAAGCTCGCCCATAAGGCTCCTTCTCTTCCTTCACTGAACTCTGATTCCCACCGTGTCCCCAGATGTATCCCACCAGGGGAGAAATCCATAGACCTACTGGCAAAAATATGAATAATCACAACTTCTTTTGTTTTTCCAAAAGAGATGAATCCAATTACAAAGCCTAATTAAGAGCTTCTGCCACTTGGAAGATTCTATTCACAGATTACTTCTCTCAGAGACACTTGGAAGACCCTTGGAGAGGGCTACCTTACTCAAGCCAAGTCAGCTTTCTGGTCACAGGGCATAATCAAAACTGAAAAAGTGCTGAAACTGCAGCCACATTGCTTTTGTGAAGGATATGGAATTACTAATGCACTCGGCACCCCCATCCATGTAAAAACAGGCCACGTAAGCAAACAAAGTTACCAACAGCAACCTGAGCATCCTGAGAGCAGGACAACCCAGTACTGCTTAGCCCATGACGATGAGAAATACTCCACGTTCACGTCACGTAGCACACAGCGATATCCCATGGCAGGAATATTACTAAACATGTGTAATTGCCACACAGTTATTAATAAGCCAGGAGTCAATGTTTTCTTGAAGAAGTCGTTCTCCTCACAAGCTTTATGGAGACCACAGCACTAATCAGCTGGTGCTTCAAAATATCAAGAGCCCATGGAAACAAAGGACTTTCCAGAGTAAGCTACCAAATCAATCCTATGCTGTTCTTTAACAGGCTTATGTTCTGTAATGCCTTCACATGGTAAAAGATAAAAAAAACAAAAAGAGAAATCGTAGATGGAATATAGTGTATCATATTTAAATGGGTCTGTTGGGGTTTCTTTGACAAGAGGGAGTTACGTGACCTGGTACAAAACAGAACAGCACAACCGTTAGATACAAAGCTCATAGGCAGCATGGTAAGTTTTAGGGTTTTTTTCATCTGTAGAGGACAAGAGCAACACAAAAAAAAAAGAGTGACCTGAAACTCCATCAGATGCCAAACACAATTCTTGAGAAGTTATTTAAATAAATTTTGCCGTAAAAATTAGCAGCAAACTACATAATCAGTCAATTAGCCCAAAGCAAAGAGAAAAGATAATGAGATCACAGAAAAAAAAAAGATAATGAGTCACAGACCTACCTACATCTGCATGATTAAAACACAACTATATAAATTTTCCTCGGTTTTCATACCAAGCCACATGTCTCTAAAAAGAACACCAGGAAGAAAATAAAATATCGAGTATTTCTTTTAGAAAATTCTAGAAGAATAAAAACAAGCTTCTGCAACATGACATCTTAAGTACGCATGCATGTACACACATACATGTGCATGAACATCTTAATTTCAATACTATAAAATGCCATCCTTTGAGAACAGAAGTTTCCAAGCATAACAAAAACAATCTGAGACCAGCTGCCAGGCAAAGGAAGTTACAAACCTGTAAATTCTGCGGATGAGTTTACTCTGTACTAGAAATTTCCTTTTTTTCTTTTCACTAAAAGGAAAGCAGATGCATTTTTAATAAGTCAGTGGCAGAGGTTTTATTGATTTCAGTTAGAACAGGCCCCAGCTCCCCTCCAAGTATTACACTATAAAACGAATTGCTAAAGGATTACCAGTGTAAAACCATTAGAAACCCAAGACGTAATGTTTCAGCCATTTGAACCGTAAATTCAAATCTCCATGCATCATTCTAAATAAATGCCCACCACAAAACTAATCCGTATGCAGCTGACAGAATATGGAATTTTATGACAAATAACACTGTCTGTATACACTGATTACTCACTCTGATATTACACCTTGGGCTCTAACAACAGGTCAATAGTGCCTCAAATACCACCATGAATGCAGAAGCATCACTTAGTTGAAGTTAAAGTTGTCTGAAGAAGGTCAGTTACCGGTGTACCAGGTTAAAGGGAACTTTTTGGTCCTTTTCAAAATCTATTATGAACATTAATAGTGAAGATTTTTTAAATAGCTTGTTTTACATTTCTACTTAACAGACACATTTCTTACTCCTGGCAAGACTCTGTTTGATAGGTTGGACCAGATGATTTTTCAAGGTCCCTTCCAATATGGGCTATTGTAGGATCCTATTGCACAAGAAAGCAATGGGAAAAAGCTGCAGAAAACATGACTGCAAAATTGCTTATTTGACAGAGCCAATCTGGGCAGGAGAGGATACCAAAACATTTTAGTTTTATTTTAAGAAAAAAAAAGTGGTTTGGATTTAAATGTCAATTTAAAAAGAAAGATAGAGCAAGTTTTTCATGGCCAGAGAAGCCTCTCAAAACCTTCATTAGAGCACTGTTTACTTTGGTAACTGGCGAGTCAGCTGGAAGCAGCTCTCTCCCAGCCCTTAACTTTTGCCTGTATCATTTGTAATTGTGTAATCTCCTAAACGGCACCAACAAAAACATTTCTAAGCAGCAGAAATCATTCAGTAAGGGATAAATTTATTGCAGATCTACGGAGAACCAAGCGTGAGAAACTCCAATGGCCGCCACAACTTCAGGGTAAGGGGAGGCCAGGCTGAGCCGTCACTCCACAGCTGCCAGAACAGCTCCGTGGTGACAAGTCTGATGTCCCTCCTTCCTTCCTGCGATCCAAACCAGTGAAAACGCCTTGTGCTGTGGCTTCAGGTTCTTCCCAGCTCTCACCCCAGAGGAGGAGCGCACAGAGGCCTTGGTGGCCGCGGTGCGAGCTGCACAGAGGAGGACCGACCCTGGAGCCACCATCCCCGGAGGTGTTCAAGGAAAGGCTGGATGTGGCACTTACTGCCATGGTCTAGACAATGTGGTGGTGTTGGGGCATAGGCTGGACTTGATGATCTCAGAGGTCTTTTCCAGCCTCAATAATCCTGTGATTCTGTGACCAGCCACACAGTGAGCTCTCCTAATCGGCACACTGCGGATGCCACAATCCTGGCTGCTGGGAGCTGGTTAACGACCACATGGGAACTAATAAAAAGTTCTTCTCCCCCTTCTGCAGCAGTGCATTTACTTCATCCTTTTAATATGGTAGAAGAATCAAAAACCAGAACTTATCTCTGCGGTATTCATACAATTAATCTCTGAGAATAGTCATTCAATAAATCCTGTTGCACAGAAGGCTTTGTTTCTGACTGCCACTAAGGGTTTGGCTGCAAGCCAGACACGTTTACTTATCACTTTGGAAAAAGAATCCGCAACTTCACCGTCCTTATGTAAGCTCCATGGTACATAAACAATCCCCGAATTCATGTCTAAGCATCATTTCTGCTGGGAGTCATTTGGTGTATAAAATTAAGATCTCACACAGACACCAAAACACCTTCTAACATAACCACATAATATTTAAAAAAAAAAACAAACAAAAAAAAAACCCACAACCCACACTCAAACAATTGAGAGAAGACTAGAAGAGAACCAAAGCACTTGTTCCAGAAGCACCACTTGAGTTTGTTTCTCCAGCTGTGAAATAGCAATTTGGAGGTTTCCTCACCGACAGCTCAGCCATGCAGCATGTGTCACCATCTCAGTGTGAGCCACCTCCACGCAAGAGCCAGCACCCTTAAAGCTCAGTGACTTTCTTCATCATCCTTCAGACTCTACCTAAAATCTCTTTTTCAAGTCGATGCTGATGCCCTGGGTAGACGAAGGACACTGTCAGTATTTCCACAGAAAAGATACAAACACAAAAGATTTCATATGTTGTATGGGTTAAAGCAGAGCAACTAATGTTTTGGACTCTGTGGCAAAAAAACCAGACTCTTGGCTTTACCTGTTACCCCTTCCCACACTCTGAGTTGGTGAAGCAAGCGCCTTTGCTAACCACTAGCAGTGCTACAGCACAACAGTCGCTTTGCGACTACAAACTCAAGGAGGTTTGGCTCAGGAAAAGCTCAGAATTAAGCCACCATAAAGTGGCTTAAGAGAAACTCATTTTAAGGCCACAAAGCACAGCTTACAAAACCCAGCACAGATACACCCAGGTTATGGGGCTTGGCCCCTGCAGTAGAACTGAGATGCCACCTGTGAGCCCCAGAAGCAGCATTTTCTTCCTTTTCACTGGCAGCTCACTTCCAAACACGCTGCCTTTCCACCAACACTTCTACACAAGCAATAACTGCAGGCAGCTCATCACCGCAAGATTCACAAGAGCTTAGCCGGGTAGCTACTCATCTGTTCAGCTTTACCCACGCTTATCTTTGCACCGCAGTACGGTGCAATTGGCTGCAGTTCGCAGCGTCAGCAGGAGCAAAATCCCGTCCAGTGCAGATTTCTATCACCCTTTTGCAAGGGCTCGTTGCCCCAGCACTGACCACAGGGAGCACAACATTCTGTCTCCAAATGCGCGATGGGATGCCTGAGCAGAACAGGAGGTTAATGGCTACAGGAAAGCTGGGTTTTGGCTTTGGAAGATGGGAAAGGAAAGCCATGAGAGTATTTCTGCTCTTGATGCAGGTTTGAGTGTTCAGTAGTTTTCAGGAAGCTGTGGAAGAGAGGGAAACATTAAATATCATCTGTGGATTATATAATTCCACTGTGTTTTACCAGTGTAAAAATGCAAGCATGCGCCAAACTAATTCAAAAAGCAGATGTGAGGAGGGAGGGAGGAGGAAAAAGGATGAGAACAATAAGTTTTTTACCATAAACAAAAGTCTTTTCATTTCACATGAGGATAACCTAAATCTGTTAAACAGATTTCTGTTTGCTCATCTTTTAAAATTTATTTGAAATAATGCCACTATTTATGTTTCGACAGAAATTAGCTACAACTAATTCATTTGCCTCAATCCCTGTACTTCCCAATTTCACCGTCTGTCTGGCCTAGTCCAACATGACTCCGATGTACTCAGCTGACTACTGGAAAAACATGGAGCTGTACCATGGAAATATAATAATCAATCGCTAACTAATTACCAAAGTTACTCTTAAAGAATTAGTAAATTTGAAAAATGGAAGCGCTTACCATGATTACTGTTTTCCCTAATTTGTTCGGCCTGTTTATAGAACAGAGGACAGAGCTTTCTTTTATATTCTTGCAGCTGAAGCTAGTCTGGTTTTCTAGTTATGCTGTCTAGGCACAACGTAGCTGTAAAGCAAGGAAGTGCAGACCTAGAAAAGGAACATCTTAACTACAGCCGCTTTAACAGCAGGAGTTCAGAGCTGAAGAAAACACACTTCTGAGGGCCACCCCCTTCTGTGGGACTTCACTGCCCCACACAAGGCCCAGGCCTGAGGACAGCACATGAGAATGGAGGAGCTTCTCTTGTCCAAGAGCAGCTCTTCAGAAGACAGCCTCTGCCAACCCCTGTCCTGCTTGGGAATATCCTCTCAAGACCTTTCTCGGTTTAGCCACGAGGTTCCACCACCGACTGCCTGAGGAACCAGAGCAGTTGTCCAGCCCACAGCAGAGTCTCTTCTAAGAAGAAAGCACAGGCACACGAACAGACGGCTGCACTATGGCTACTCTGAGCTTCTCGTCGATGCTTTATTTCCTGCACCCAAAAGAAAGCTCAAAGCCACAACAGTATGCAGTTCTTAACAGGATTCACAAACCAACATGAAATTCCTACACGCAGTTAACAGTCAGGCTACATTTCAACTCTCTTTAAACAATAGTCAGTTGTGCAGGATCGAGGAACTATCTGTTTTTACGAGCTGCCCACTGCGCCCTGTAGTGATGGTGAAGACTTGTTTCAAGGAATTCAGAAGAGATTCAGGTACATACACGAGCAGCAATTCAGTGTCTCTGCTGTACAAAACAGCATCCGAGTGATTGAGACCATATTGCTCAGGTTTAAATCTCTAGTTCTGCCAAAGATTTTCTTTGTTGCCCAAAGCAAATCTTTAGGGTCTCACTCAGAAAAATACTTAAGTGTATGTGAAAAACCACAAGAAGAATCGACAGAATATATATTCTTAAGTGTTTGCTTAACTACATAGTTTGTTTGTGCCCAAGGTCTCCAAACTGTGAAGAAGGAGGTGTTTCCCATGTCCCATCCTTTCTTTATCCCTAGAGTAAGAACTGAGTACTCCTGGGAGGGTTATCATCATCATATGAAGGTAGAGACGCTGTAACAGGGGAAGTTCAACTGTAAAGATGTTAACACAAATGTTATGGATTAGTTTCTCATTTGATTATGTGGACTAACAAAGATGCGAGTGTACCAGCTAAACTGTTCAAGCATCTAACCCTAACAATAAGCCAAATTTAACTAAAAGAATAACCCAGATGAAATTCCAGATGCCTCTAACACATGGAAAATTAAAATACCCTGTAATAAAGTTCAGACTACAATTCTACAAAGCTAGCATCATGCCAGGAAATATAAACAAAACCAGGAAAAATTCAATTCATCTCATTTTCCCAAGTCACATCTCTCATTTACTAAGCTCTTTCAAACATGTTATGTTGCCGATTAACAGTAATGCCTTAAGGCACAACATTTTTTCCTTTTTCTGATCTTCAGAGCTAAATACTGCTTTGAAATATCACTGAGGCATACAATTCTTACCCAATGATAATGTCAGAGAGTACCCTATAATTTAAAACATCACACTTCTATTGACAAAATTGAGTCAAGTAGAAAAACCATGATGAATTCAGATCCTATCCTGAGCACAATGAAACTTCAAATAGTGCTGAAAAAAATGAAAAACAGTTGAGCTAATAAAAACCAGACCCTGCTCAAAGAATCTTTCATCAAGTAAATTTCACCTACGTTGTTAATCTTGGAATTTGGGAAAATAGGAGGAGCCAGCAAGGTCTGAAGAGGAGATGTGAAAGGGTGTTAGGGAAATAGTAATATTTAGCAAATTAAGAAAGCAGGCAACCAAAGCCAGATTCTGACCTCAGTTATACTGGTGTAAATCCAAACTAACATCACTGACTGTAATGGAATTACTCTGGATTTACTCCATGTTAACCAAGTTCAAAACCTGTTCAATGAGACAGAGTATTGAAGTGGAAAGAATGGCTTTTATATCGACACAATGGGACATTTCATTGCAAGTAACTAAGAAACTGTTTAATGCTATGTAGCTACAACACAAAAGGTGAGATGGGCTTGAGCCATCACATAAATATCCACAGCCAAAGTTTCTAAAGTCTGAAAGGTTTTATGCCCTTCAAATTTGCCTCTAAACAAGTTTTAAGCAAATTAAAAAGATAGTTCAAACCTGGCCACACTTATTTTAAGGCTTTTCTTATTTGCTTGTTTCATCCCAAACCATACTCCTTACAAAACAAGACTCATCCCCGTGAAGTGGGCATGCAATAGTATTGCTTCAGCCCCTTCCCTTGTGACCTTCACAGAAACAAATCCACATTCTTATGCCACTTGCTAAGCTAGAGCTCCATTTCCATAAGCTCACCCCAGCACACCTCTACACTGCCGAGTATTTCTGTGCTTTCCCTCCAACAGAAAAAACCACATGGGTACGTATCAGTATAGATGGATATGCTGAACCACCAGGAGCTTCAAAGATTTGCTTGAAGTGATAAAACCTCCAAATTCTTCAAAATGCAATTTAGCCAACGTGCATTATTTTTGTCTTCATGTACCGTGGTTTACTTTAGGTAACAGAATGATACTCAATTACACTTTCAAGGGTGGGGAACGGGCTAAGTTTTTACAGCAATGACGTGATCTCCACGTCTCACACCCTAAGCACGAGCAACAGCAGTAATATTCAGAACAAAAGCTGCCACATTTTTTTTCTCCCATTGTCAGCACTCACCAAAACCATCCAGCTTTCCACACACACCAGTGCCACCTAATTCAATCTTTCCAGTTCGATTCAGTTCATTAGCACTAGGGACACTCACTCCCTTCCCACAACAGCTATGCCAGCTGAACAAATCGCCAGCCCAGTTTTCCAGAGCCATCCCAGCACAGGCCACCAGCCCCGCTCGGCAACAAAGCCGCTCACGCACGCCCCGAGTGAGGAGCTCGGCGAGTGTCAGTAGCCTCTGCTAACCCGTATTGTTTCAGAATGAACCTGGAATTGAGAGGCAGCACTTGAGGCTGGGGATCAGAAAAGGCTAATGCCTCAAAGAAGTGAGAAGCATATAGTGCAGAGCAGTATTTTTTTCTGATACAGCAACACCGTTAAAAAAACGTTATGTCCACTGATTCAAGTAAAAAATTCAGAGAACAAACCGCCAGCATCGGTTGGTCCAATTCAGACCTGGAACAAACTCTAGAAATGCACTCATTCGCATGGCCAATATGCAAAATGAAAACAATACATGTCCTTGCCACCAGCCTCATCCATGCTAAAGCAAACATCAGACACACTGAAAGCAGCGAGGGAAAGATTTCTCCACCATCTCCTGCACAAACCGACTTGTGGCTAGCACAGCACTTCTTTCAGAGCAAGAATACGTGGCCTTCCACAGCAACACGTTTCATCACCAGGACCCAGTCTGTATAGGCAAAAGATACCTCAGGTTGCCAAGAAATCCTGAGATAAAGGAGGGGAGTGCTAAGGACACTGAACCTCTGAGGGAAAGGGGTCAATGGAAACTTTGAGGAAGGGACGGGCTGAAGGCAGAGACAAAGATGATAAAAAGATGTGGGAGTCTGAAAGATTAGGAAAGAAAAGAAAGAAAAGGAGCAAACATTTCAGGGACAAATAAGTGATTTGTGGGTTTGTGGTTATCACAGAGGACTGTGACTCAGGAGTAAGTCACATGAATGCCCTGTGCTTTGATTCAGCTCAAGCAAAATTGAAAAAGGGGAAGACACGACCTAAGCAAAGAAATCCAAAACATAAAAAAACCCCACTCACCTGAAACACTGTAAGACACCGAGATGTAGGGGGTTTAAGTACTATGTCGTTAAATCACGAAGCAACACTCTTGGACATGCACCACGACCTAAGCACCACAGTACATTCCCCAAATGCCACAGGAAAGCAGGCAAAAGTCATTCTGACTGATGCGCACCGTGCCCCTTGCTTCAGCAGGCGGCTGGGCCGACGCTGGGGCTTGGCTGGGCCTGAGCCATTTGCGGGTGGCCAGCAGCACTTCTGGCACTCCTACACCAGTGAAAGACAGCAATTAGTGTGTGCACAGCGACGCTGAAGATCTCTAATCAAAGCCATACTACTATTGTGTTGGTCTGATGCAAGCTAAGTAACACCAAACAGAAGAGAAGGGCCACAAGTCAAAGTGCTTTACCAACAGATTGGCAGCAGTCGTAGTCTCTCTACCTGCAGGCTCCAACTATTGTGCTTTTACCTCAAACCACGTGCCTGCCTAACCATTTCATCTCTTTACAACCTACAAAAATAGCTCTGACACAGTAGCTGTAAAGTCACAATGTCTTGAAGACATAAAAATATAACTTAATGTGGAGGCACAAAAGAAACACGGTATTCCTCTCTCTCCTAAGGCAGAGGATTTATCTTTTTTTCCTGTACAACTTTCCTCCTCTTATTCTGTTCCTCAATAAATTATAAGTGCAAAAGCATACTAGTTCAGTGAACTAACTGAGACCTCACTAACTAAACAAAAAGCTCTGTCCTTTGGAAAACAGACTTGGACATACCATTGTACAGCTTAAGAGAACTCAGGAAATGTTTCAGTGATATTCAGCATCCCCAGAGACACTTAACTTCAGCTCATGAAAACACACTGGTGTCCAAAGCATGAAAATTACAATGGCTTCCTGCTTACACCCCCCACCCCCCAGGCTATGAACCTAATTTAAACAAGATGGCAGGAATCCAGCAGTAACCTATAGTCATAGATTAGAGCTGCTATCCTGAGCAAGCAGAGCAGGCGTTTAGCTGGGGCTACAGCAACACGAGACATTCCTTCATTTTTATTTAATTATGCAAACCCACCCCCACTCACCCAGCTTCGGCAGGGTTTTTCCACTCAAAAAATCTGGAGTCCCAATCTGCTTTTGGTTACATCACACAGCAGAACAAACTCTACTGGTTGTAGTTTATCCTGTATTTATAAAGTTGATGTTGGGAATTCATCTCTACTACCTATCAGGCTACATGAAATTGCCTTTTAAAGCTGTCTTCATATCTTGCAGTCCTACAGCTGGGGAAAAAGCAGGAGAGGAAGGAAGCATTACAGCTCCCCTGAAAACACTGAAGCACCGAAACACAGAGATAAGGCTCGCTCCCTCTCGACTGCGATCCTGCGGCAGGCCCTGCACCGCGCGGGGGCCAGCTGTCTTCCCTAAGAGCCGGCTCAGGCAGCCGCCTTGAAAGAATAATTTAAAACTCTCTCCACACATACAAGTTTATTTGGGGAGTCCCATTATGTTATACACGGGCTCTGAAGGCTTTTGTGGTTGATTCATCGTACCTCACATCACCCGCTAACTGGTGTATTACTGAGAGCATATGGTAAGGAAGCTGCTACTCCAGAGCGAGCAGATGAAACAGCTAATATGGATACACTACTGAAAATAAATTCAACATTTCAATTATCTTCCATTGCATGTGATGTGTGCAACTTGTTGGCTTGGTGTCTGGGAACGTAGCATTTTCAAATATGCATATATTTTCCCAGTAATGTTTTGCAGGCTGAAATCTGTGGCTAAGAACATTTTAGGAAGAGGGCTACAACTTGAGCAGGGCTGGAAAACTGCACACAGTGTCCCTGTGAAGAGGAGTACCCAGGATGCCAAAGAAAATAAAGATGGAAGTGTACAACGGATACAGAACAATAAGTTAACGTATCTTCATAAACACAAACAGCCTGTTTACATTTCTAATACACACTAACGATGTGCATCACAGCCCCCATTTGTGGCTTATCCCCACAGAGACTATGAGCCTCACAACTGCCCATATTACCCCTTTAGCTCACACAGAACGGTCTCTGCCGAACACCCACAGTTCCAACTCTGCTGACAACCTGTGGTACAGGCAAACGAGGCGTAAGGCATCCTGATGAGGAACATCATTAGGTGTCCACCAACACCCTCCGCGAAGCAGACTCGCACAAGTCCCTCAATTTATTGCTGGAGCTGCCTGCATGAGCTGTCGCTGAGCACTATTCAGTTCTAGCTCAAAATGCCCTACCAGGGGTGAAGGCCTGGGGTCAGGTCAGAACCAGGGAGGACACTGCAGCCTGGGCACAACCTATGCCTCCACGTGAGCTAGGCTCATCTGGGCGCTCAGCATCCATACGGTAGAATGAGCAACAGTATGAAAGACATCTCCAAGGACTGTTACTTGGACAGCCAATTCCAGAGCAGGAAAAAGCTGGAAAGCAGGAAGTCTCTCACTTGACTTCATATCACCTAAACTCAGGGCTTCAGCTGAACTAACCAATGCTCCCTCCATAGCCAGTGCAAACAAAGGAGACCTCCAAAGAGCATTTAAAAAAAGATTCTTAAGTGATGGATTGCTCCATAAAAGTGACAGCTTTTTCTTGTGAATTACAGAAAGAGGCCTGGGGTAGCTAGTCTCTCAGCTAAGGTTCTTCAGTTAAGTACCTAAGGTGAAACAGGATTGACCCTGTCCTCAGTGTCATGGCTTCACATATCTTGACATGACATGATCCCATTCAAGTGCTTCAGGAACAAAAAATCATCACATTTCTCTGTCAAAAACA
Source organism: Apaloderma vittatum (assembly GCF_000703405.1). NCBI lineage: Eukaryota > Metazoa > Chordata > Aves > Trogoniformes > Trogonidae > Apaloderma > Apaloderma vittatum. Next base: position 8,814 of record NW_009733329.1, on the reverse strand, counting down.
GAGAAAAGCTCAGCTCACATCTAGTTACCAAGGAATAGGTTGCACATGTTCTTCAAAAGCCAACAAGAGAAGTTTAAGCATAAACCACAAGCCACAAGGGGATGTGCATGACCTAAACCACTCAGATCCCAATTAAATATATAATGTTGCAAACTATTCCTGCATAAAACACGTATCTTGGAGCCAGGAGTTCACACAGCAACAACTACACAGCATGAATTCACAATAGGCATAACCAAAGGATCTCATAAATCAGATCTGAGAGCAACACACCTAAAACAGGAAATCCTGATCACTGGCAATAGTTACAAAGTGAATTATACTCAATAACGTAATTGAGGGGTAAAATACATTCTCACTGGCAGTAGCAAGAAAAGCATACGAAGTAGCCAGCCCAGAGCACATTTCATTAAATCCATCCTATTTCTCCTAACAAAAAAGTGTTGATTAGCAAGGCATGGTGAGCTGATCAAGCAACACCATCAATCCCTTTCAACAGAGGAACTGTTTTGCCATTTGCAAACTGAAAAACATATGTTCTCAATATTTTCTCTGATGTATGCATCTCCTTCAAAACCAAGTCCACAGCATACGCCAAAATCCAAGTCATTAATTGCAAAATATATACTAACTGGCATCTGAAGGCTTTCTCTGTCTAAAGGGTTCCTCCTGTCATCCTTTAGGCCACATTCAAAATCCATTAACCAAATGAAATATCTGCTCCTTTTCCATCGTCCTTAGCCCAGCTTATCCAGATCCTCAACTGACTGACTTGAATCCATTCTAGCATAAATTCCAAGCAGCCTCCAATACACACACCAAGCATAAAGCACAAGTGAGAAAACGACTAGAGAGGCACGTACCTCAAGTCTACACAGCAGAACAGCAACAGCTCTGAGGGTCCTCACATGCCTGATGGCTGAGCCTGCAATGGCACCGTAACAGTGACTGCTGCGTGGGACACAACAGCAACGTGTAAAGGATTTGGTCTGGAGAAAGCATCCCCCATCCGAACTCCAGAAACAAGCGTACAGTTCCGAACCGCAAGCCTCATTTGCTAAACGACATCAGTTACAACTACTGGGAGGCATTACTAATGAGCTACAGAGCTTTTTGCCTAGTTGTCACCACTTGGAGGCTGGGGGTGGCACAGCAAAATAGAACAAGTAGCTTCTGTATAACTTCAGTAGGCAACAATAAAAAATAATTCATAAAACAAAGCAGAAGAAAACAACATATTTGAGGCATTATCACTCTTTTTTCCTAAAGCAAAGAATCTTCATTGTATCTTCAAGTAAAAAGAGGGATAGAATTCCTGATGCTTGCAAAAAAGGTTCAAGAATCAGAGGGAATTTGCCATTTTGCATATCTTCAGGGCTGGACAGGCCATAGACAATAAAAAAATAAGGTGTAAGTGATGTCCTAGTAGGCTTTTGGATGATGTCACAACAATCTGTCTCACAGATTTTGTAGCTTCTGGCACTGGCAATACTGTCTTCTGTTATCTACATAAACAGCTACTTGTAGAGGGACCCCAGATAAAAATGTGCATTTGTTACTGCTGTGACTGTATACCCAAGGAAGTTCAAATTAAACTCACCCTCCCAAAAAACTCCAACCAAACAAGAACAAACAAACAAAACACCCTTACACCTTGTGGTTTTCAGATAGGATGTTCAGAAATTTCTGAGGCCACCAAGGAACACCAGTCTGAAAGATCAGCCATGACAACTTTAACCTGATATTCTGTGATGCATCAGTAGAACTACTGCACCAGAACAGGGAGATTGGACTTGTTAAATTGACACATTTTTCCCTTCTTTGGAATTTGGGAATAATATGAAACCCACTCAACTACAAAAATAAGATGACTATTTGAATTAAGTGGAGAGAATAATCACAGAATCACAGAATGTCAGGGGTTGGAAGGGACCTCAAAAGATCATCTAGCCCAGGCCCCCTGCCAGAGCAGGATCACCTACAGTAGGTCACACAGGAACGCGTCCAGGTTGGCTTTGAATGTCTCCAGAGAAGGAGACTCCACAACCTCCCTGGGCAGCCTGTGCCAGGGCTCTGTCACCCTCACAGTGAAAAAGTTTTTTCTAATATTTTTGTGGAACCTCCTATGTTCCAGCTTGAATCCATTACTCCTTGTCCTGTCACTGGATGCCGCTGAAGAGAGCCTGGCTCCATCCTCCTGACACTCTCTCTTGCCATATTTATAAACATTAATGAGGTCACCCCTCAGCCTCCTCTTCTCCAAGCTAAAGAGCCCCAGCTCCTTCAGACTTTCCTCATAAGGGAGATGTTCCACTCCCTTCATCATCTCTGTGGCTCCGTGCTGGACTCTCTCCAGCAGTTCCCTGTCTCTCTTGAGCTGAGGGGCCCAGAATTGGACACAATGTTCCAGATGTGGGCTCACCAGGGCAGAGTAGAGGGCCAGGAGGACCTCTCTCGACCTACTAGCTATTCCCCTTCTAATCCACCCCAGGATGCCATTGGCCTTCTTGGCCACGAGGGCACATTGCTGACTCATGGTCGCCCTGCTGTCCACCAGCACCCCCAGGTCCCTTTCTCCTACACTGCTCTCCAGCAAATCGGTCCCCAACCTATACTGGCACAACAATCTTCTTTGCCTCCAGCCTTACTCTTAACAAAACGAAGTTGGGACAACTTTTCTCTTTCCTTCCTATAAAAACCATGGGATTTTGATAAGTACCCAGTATTTGCAAAAGATTTGCCCACAGGAACTTCACTATCAAGTTTATCCCTCGTTGCCAACCTAATAAGTTGTCTAGTTCAAATATTAGACAGCTTTCAAACTGTTTTTTCTACTGAGGAGGGTAAGGAGACCTACTGAAAGTGGGTAGAAAGAGCTACCGCCCAAAGACAGGCAGAACTTCCCAGAATTGACCAGCTCCTCAGTTCTGGATGGACAGAGATTCCTGTTCCCATCTCACTGTGTTCTGCTCTGCAAACCACAGATTGACGTGAGGTCTGTCCAGGACACATGCACACAGCCGCAACCCACCGAACCCTTCTTCATTAAGCAAGGGATCTACTGTAAAACATCAGCAACATCCCACCCTGCCTCTTCTCTAACCCCTCTAGTTCCGTCACAGCATACTCAAAATTAAATTAAAAATCACTGCACTGAACGTCACCCACTGAAGTACTAAAGAAGTTTATAACACACTGCAGCCGAGCTTTTAACGGACCAACCTCAGATAAGTGCTATTACTCACCCACAAATGCAACGACACCAACAGGTCTATGTGACGCCCAGAACGGGAACCACAAGGGAAAGGCAGACTGCAGGAGCTCCCAGACTTCTCTCATGCTGCCCCTATCCCTTGTGCAAACACCGCTTCTGTGGTAATGGCAAATTCGGATACTGGCACAAAAATGCCACATTTCCCTCAAGCACATCCTCTCTGCTTTGAGAACTACCACCACACAGTTTCTCTGCAGCCACGTTCTGTTCTTCCTTTCTGTTCTTGATATTAGTAAAACTAATATCAAGACTCAAGGCATTTCTTTGCCCACCCAAAGGAAGCAGAGGGAATCCTGAAGACAATGGCTTCCTCCTTCTTCAGGATATACCAGAAGGACCATGCAATTTCTCCTAAATGGGAAAAGGTTTTGAATGACTGATTTATACACATTCAGCCTTTTGCCTGAAAAGTTTAGTAGGCACCCATAAATCTGACAGTAAAGCCTAAGACTGAAGACCTCAAATGGCACAAGAGCACAAAAGGTGGAGTACAGGGCAACACGTTGGACTAAAGCTGTGAGAAGAGTCTGATGGTTGGGAACGGGTCAGCAACACAGTTCATCTGTAGATACAGCAACCACAGAGTGGCAGCTCACATCAGGAAGGCTGGCCATGCAGCCACTGCAGTTGAACTAAAAATAGGAAGAATTTCATCCAAGCAGGGGTGGAAGTTTTATTGCTACACTCGGAGGACAATTGATTCTTCATCACTCACAAGTGTCTTTTTCAAGGCAGAAGTTAACATGTGAGGGAAAGTTTATTCATACTTGTCCATTTCTGCATACATCTTTCCATCTTCCTTTATTATCTATTTGTACTTCTTATATCAGGAAGTATGAAAAAATTCCATTAATAACCTAGTTGTAATTTCCTATGCTCCTCCTCTGGAAAAAACCCAAACATTATTTCTTCTTCATTATATCGTCTAGAAAGTAAAAAAAAAAAAAAAAGCCCAACTAAAACCAAACTATCAAACCTGTGCCTTTCCTACATTATATAATATGAGCTTTACTCACCAAAAAAAAAAAAAAAAAAGAGGAAGAAGTAACCGTATTTTTAGTTCTCCTACACATTTACTATGTGACAGTAAGTGACTGGTTCAACACTATTTTCCTATCTGAACCAAGGAGTATTAGTTACAGGCTGAGAGAGTTAGGGCTGTTCAGCCTGGAGAAGAGGCGGCTGCAGGAAGACCTTGTAGTGGCCTCCCAGTACCTGAAGGGGGCGACAGGAAAGCTGGGGAGCGTGCAGTGTCAAGGGAGCGTAGTGACAGGATGAGGGGCAGTGGTTTTAAACTAGAGCAAGGTAGTTTTAGATTAGACATTAGGAAGAAGTTCTTCACTCTGAGATGCTGGCACAGGTTGCCCGGAGATGCCTCCTCCCTGGAAGCGTCCAAGGCCAGGGTGGACGAGGCTTTGAGCAGCCTGGTCTGGTGGGAGGTGTCCTGCCCATGGCAGGGGGTTGGAACAAAATGGTCTTTAAGGTCCCTTCCAATCCAAACTTTTCTCTGGGTCTATGATAATGTTTTCTCACACAGCAGTACGTTGCCTATCTGATTTGTAAGAAAAGGGGTTAGAAGATGCTCACATCAAAGATTCGTAGACATGCAGATTATTAATAGGCAAACATCATCCTGTGCACTACAAAGTCCAGAGGTTATATATTCCCTTCACTTTTCTTGTAATTCAAATTCATTACTGGGATTTGGTCTATAAAATAGTCATTCACACTAAAGGAATGCTTGATTAAATCACGCGGAGTCAAGAGTTATTGCTGGTATAATTCCATTAGCTTTACAGAAAAATACTAGGGATGAATGTGTCCTCTTAGGCTTATTTTCCATTCCAAAATTCCTTAATGGCATAAAAAAAAATAGAAAAGCTGGCCACAGATGTTAAATAAAGACATTCTGAATCCAATCCCATTTCCACAGGATACAATGGGAGTTAGTAGGATATCAGGACCCACAACACGCAACTACAAAAGCATTTGCTGATCTTCAGGCTTTAGCTCCAATTCAAAATTTTCCTGTGCCAACTCTTCTTAATTTAGGACTTTTTTTTCCCCTCTCCCTAGTTTTTTCATTGAACACAAGTCTGGCAAGAGATTTCTTTGTCAACAGCCCTTTTCACTGTCTACAAAACTTCTGTTATCATGTTTAGGCATTGAAAAACAACAATAGAAAAATTCCTGTAATCTGTTAAAGCGTTGAACATGCTTACACATGAAGCGGAATCTAAAACAAAAGGCTTTTTCAAAATGGAGATCTCTGCATACCACCAGATGGTACAGCAGTATCAGAACATGAACCTCATGACAGATTTTCTTCTGCAGGCCATAATTCTAGGCCAAAACCTTCAGATTTGATACTAAAAAATACACTTGTTAACTGTTTTACCAAAACACTATAGTCTGAGCAAAATACCCCTGCAATAGTCATAACACTGCATTTAAATCTACGATCGAAGACCACAATGTGTCAGCATGTCACACGCAGCATTAACATGCGGCACTTGGGTAATAATTTAGTCCAGTAGAAAATGGGAAGATTTTTAAATAATTCAAATTATTTTTAATTATGCTGTACCTTGCATGACATTAAGTACCCTTTCAAGACAGATTCTTGTATGGTTTTGCTGAATATGCTCTCCTTACCAACAGTGCTTTCTGGTGCTTAGACAGCACTTGAGCTGTCCCACTAACCAGTATGAATCGAGCAGGACTGCAAAGTCAGCGACTGGGGCACTGTTCAGCACACACTGTGCAACATAAATTATGAAAACAGTGGAGTTAAAAGCCAAATCCACACCAGCTTTAAACTGTAAGTACCCATCACTGAAGAATGCATATGGATCAAGTCAGCTTTAACCAAAGAGAAGCTCCTTAGATGCTAGGTGCATTCCTTGTAGAGTCCCACTTGCCTCATGGGTCACAACATCTCACAAAAAAGTCAAGAAGATTAGTCTGTAGGGCAGCTACATACGAATCTCTTTTCTGAAGAAAAATTATCTCTTGAGCAAATAACCAGAGAACCTGGGAAAAAAAATAATCCCAGGGTTACTAGTTTATGTGAGCAGTCTTCAGGGGGAAATTAATTGGACACTGTGAAATACTAGCCAAGCAATAGTTTTCACTAGATTTTTGAGAAAAGTTATATATAGATTAAAAAAAAAGATGCTGAAGAACTGGTCACAACAGTATTTCGTGCGTTTTCTTCTCAAGTGCCTAGGCTTGGTCATCATCAAACGTAAGGTACCAAATTAATAGCCTGAATTGCTACATCCATAAAATTAAAGACACTGGACTGGGGCGTGTCCTTCTAAGAAAGGCACAGAGAAACAGTTTTTAGAAATAAGAAAAAATGAAGTTCAAAACTATACGCCCTCCACTTTCAAACAGCTTTATGACCTCACAAGTTATCTATCACACTAAAAAGCAAGGCCCCCTCTGGCTGCTCGGGGAAGTTGGGCTTCCACATACAGACGTAACAGGATACACTAATACATGTTTGCCAGCAGTTCTTTGTTGTGTAGGTCAGCACTCTGCAGGTTTAAATTTCAGTTTCTCTACTGAATGAAATCTAACATTTGCCAAGGTCTCCTGTAGGAAGAGAGGAAATGGAGAAGGAAGCCAGGAAGCAAGAATTCTGAGAGAGGAAGAAAAAAGGACGAATCAAGCAGAGGAAGGTGGCAGCTAGGGAGGAATGCACAGAGAAAGAAAGTGGTGGTACCGCAAATCATGATTTTATTTAAGAGTCGGTTTGTAACAGAAGCAAAGATCATGAAGAGTCTGTGGAAGCAAGAGGGGCAGCAAGACTGGGGAACAAAAGTGAAAAGGAGAAAATGTGCAGAAGGAAAAACAAGTGAGGAACAGCAAACCTGTGGGATAGGAAAGAAGCAAGCAGCTACTCAAACAAAGGATTTCAAAGTTGCCGGTGATGAAAGCTAAGCATTCGAACCACCCGATACAAAAGCTGGAACTTCTTTCTACTGAGGATTCAGAAGAACAAAGAAGCATCCACACAAATCTGCAAACTAAAAGTGCACCACTCAAGATCATCTTCTTGCTCTCAAGGTGTAGAAAACTCTGAAAAATAGAGCTATGAATTCTCATCATGAATCACTCCGGTGAGCAGAAGGGGAAGATGTATAAGGTGTGATCATGCAGACAAAATAAAACCAAAATACTCCCAACCCATCGTGTTGGCTTCCTGCCCCATCCAAGAAGAAAGAGCTCCAAGGAGAACCATCAGCTTGATTATCCAAAAGGATATTAAAGAGTTCTAGGCTCTAAACTTGACTGAAGTCTTTTCCTTCTTGCTCACATCTGTGGCATAATGCTTTCTAAGCCCCATAAACGTTTGTTCCGTAAAATCACAAAAAGGTAAAGAAGAGAGCAAAAAAAGGAGGTGACACTGAAAGTGAAAATAGTAAGGGACATAAACACACCCTTTAATGATAGGACACCGATACCACAATGATAGACTCTTTGTAAGAAAAAAAAATAATAAAAAAAATCAAGCAGAACCTATACAAGCTTGTAAGATTAAAAAAACAGCAAAATTTCCAAAGGCAAGTTTTTCCTTTAATTTTCCCAGTATTGGTTTAAGTTATTTGTAATAATAGCAAACATACAACTTGTAAGTAATAACAAAGTAACTATCTAAAAGTATCTATGACCAGGGGAAATAGAAGGGGTGCCTATTTTCATCTGATGACAACCCTGCAAAAGTTGAACTTTCAAGATCCGACTTCTGGAATATCATATTCTGAGATATTCTTTGGAAACTAGAACCAGAAAGGCCATTTTCAAGAGCTTTTTCCCACTCTTGGGTTTACTCATTTACTTTAGAAAGGATTTTTTACTGCACTGTACAGCACACATCACCAGCCCCCTGGGGCATCCTGTTCCTACCTCCTCAAGTCACCAGAAGATATTTGATAAGGAAAGAGGAAGAAAGCCAGAGGAAAAGGATAGGAAGGGAATAGAAAACAGATGCTGAAGGAGAGGAATGTACAATGCACAGCAGAAAAAGAAAAAAACAAAAAAAGGTAAAACGAGGAAAAGAGATAAGAACCCAAACAAAAATAACCCCTCACACCATGTAAAGGTTCTGGATCATTTCAGTGCATTTCTGAACATAAACACAGAGACTGGAGGAAAAGTGCAACGGCATTATGTATGTTCTAAGTGTATTCCCATAGAAGGGCACTGAAGAAAAAGAAACAAAGGAACCCCCAAACTTAGCATCTTTCTCCCTAGTGTACGTGTTCTCTACTAGGAGAGGTGGCCACTGAAGCCACTTCGGCTCGTGTGAGAACTGCTCAGAGGAGCATCTGATCCCCCGAGCTCTCTGTGGCGCATCCTGAAGGCTTGCGGAAGGTCCGCTCGGATGTGTCCGCACCGCGACTGCCGGCGGGCTCGGAGAACCTGACTCGCTCCCGGCAAGGCACGGCCAGCGGCGAGACCCCAGAGGTGCGACAGAAACACCCGCGCTCCCGTGCCCTGGAGGCGCTGGAAACCTTCCGAAGGGGCAGCTC
>NW_009733328.1:5417-7265 GCF_000703405.1 Apaloderma vittatum | reverse complement strand
GACCTTCTCTGTTCACAAAGAGGAGGTCCAGTAGGTCACCTTCCCTGGTCAGTTTGGTTACCAGCTGTGTGAGGACGTTATCCTGCACACATTCCAGGAACCTCCTGGATTGTTCCTTCTCTGCTGTGTTGTATTCTCAGCTGTTATCTGCTGTGTTGTATTAACCTGGGAGGCTAAAGTCCCTCACAAGAACAACAGCAAGTGACTATGAGATCTCTCCCAATTTCTTATAGAAAGTTTTGTCTACCTCACTGCTCTGGTTGGGAGGTCTATAGCAGACCTCCACAGCAATATCATCTTTATTGACCCTTAACCTAATCCAAACACTTTCAACCTCATTATCACTGTGCTCAAATTCAGACCTTTCATAACATTTCTTAACATACAGGGCCACCCCACCACCTCTCCTTCCCTGTCTATCCCTTCAGAAGAGCTTGTAGCACTCCAGTCGTGTGAGGCATTCCATCACGTTTCTGTGATGGCCATTACGTCATAGATCTCCTGCTGCACCAAGGCTTCAAGCTCCCCCTGTTTGTTGCTCACACTGCGTGCATTGATATATATGCACTTCAGATGAGCTACTGATTCCAACACCTTTTTGTGCGGGGGGGCCCCATTTCCTTCCAGACCCATCTCAGCTGTCTCTATGATTTTTAGACACTTATCCCTTGTCCCAGCTGAGATGGCAGCACATGGTTCCTTGCTAGTCCCCCCTTCCTAGGGGCCCTGATGTGCTTCCCCTGGGCTTATTCTTAACAGGCCCAGTTATCTCCCCTTCCCCCTTCATTCTTAGTTTAAAGCCCTGTCAACTAGGCCTGTTAACTCCTGCCCTAAAAAGATGATTACTTTTAAAGCACATAGACTTGCATAGTGGCACAAATGGGAAATAAGGATAGAGTAAGAAGTTATCTAACTTATTTAGCTGGATAAGTTATCTTATCTTAGCATATAAATTGTTTAACTTATTTGGATTTAAACCAGCTGCAGAAATCTTCCCTGCCTCACACTGAACAAAACACTTTGCATTTGCTGTGCTAAACATGCAAAAGTTTGCACCAAATTATACACTAAACTGCGAAAAGGGACATTATGGAGGCTTGCTGAGGAACTGTTAGTCAAAGCTGCTGCCCTACATCCACATGCACCCATATGCTAAGCACAGGCACAGCCTCCTGCCACATAATGGCAACAGCAAATAGGAATCCTGGCACCTGGACTGCCAGCTTCCCTGCTGGAGTTTTTTGCTCCATTTAACAGTTTTTCTCCTTCCACAAACTCCAGCTCATCCAAGGACACAGATTTAATTTTTATTTTTTTTAATAAACATAGATAAAAGCACAATCAATTACTGTCTTTTAAAAGCTGAACTTTGTTCTGAACACTTAAACTATGCCCAGTGTGCACCAAACATGACATAATCAACACAGCTGATCCTGTAGGCCGGAAAAGTAGGATTTTTTTTCTGCTCTTCAGTCCAGCCCTATCTAAACAGACGTGCATCCATCTTGCCAGAGGTCCGGCTTCCAGCAGCAGCAGGTTCCAATTAGTTCATACAAGGACGGAAGAAACTGCACATATGACAGGTCTGAGATAACTCAGTCTCAGGGAAACCTTTTCCTAATTCCTTCAATGCTCCTTAACTGAAACATCCAGATGTTACATAGCAGGCCCTTACAGTCAAGCTATGGATACATTTAGGATCATTTTGTCTTCTACTGGTTTCCTCAATGGTTGTCTAAGATTTAGGGATAGTGTATTGGGTTGACCTGGCCGGATTTTGGCAGCAGCGGGGGTGGCTGCAGGATGGCTTCTGCAAGAAGCTGCTAGAAGCCTCCCGAGTTTGACAGA
>NW_009733328.1:0-5386 GCF_000703405.1 Apaloderma vittatum | reverse complement strand
GCAGAGGGCACGAAAAAGCCACCCGTCACTGCACCAAGGCTGAGCCTATCAGTAAAGTGACAGGAGAGGAACGCCTCTGTGAAAATATATTTAAGAACGAGGAAGAAGAACTGCATGACTACAGCTGGCACAGAGATGGAGGAGTGAGAATCTGTGAAGACACCAATGTCAGTGAAGAAGGAGAGGGGAGGGAGGAAAAGCTCCAGGTGCTGGAGCAGAGAGTCCCCCGGGTCGTGGTGCAGACCACGGTGAAGAGGGTTGTCCCCCTGCAGCCCATGGGCAGGGTGTAGATGTCCACCATGAGGACCACCGTGTAGATGTCCACTGCGTAAGGACTCCACGCCGTGTGGGTGGATGCCTGAAGAGGGCTGTAGCCTGCAGGAAGCCCGCATTGGAGCAGGTCGCCGCCTGAACCTGTAGCTTGTGGAAGAATGAATGCCTGCGCTGGAGCAGGTTGGCTGGTGGGACTTTTGTGACGCTGTAGGGGACAAATGCTGGAGCAGTTTCCCTGAAGGACTGCACCTCAGACTCAGAAGGGGTGGGTTGCCCCTCGTGAGGTGTCTCACGTTGGGCAGTTTGTGGTGAATTGTCCTTTGTGGGACAACTCACACTGGCGAAGAGAGTGTGAAGCTTGTCTCCCGTGAGAGGGACCCCACAATGACCCTGGGGAAGAGTGAAGAGTCCTCCTCTGGAGTGAAGAAGCGGTGGAACCAACATCGGATGAACTGACCATAACCCCCATTCCCTGTCCCCCTGCGCCGCTTGAGGGGAGGAGGTGGAGAAATCGGGATTAATGCTAAGCCCAGGAAGAAGGGAAGGATGGGGGGAAGGCGTTCTGGTTTTAAGATCTCTTTGTTTTTTCTTACTTCTCACTACTCCTCTTTGATTTGTTCTCTTAATAAATGTAATTAATTTCCCCCAAAATCGAATCTGTTTTGCTCGGAACGGTAAATGAAAGTGATCTCCCTGTCCTTATCTCAAACCTTAAGCCCTTTGAAATAGTTTCTCCCCAAGTATAGTGGAGAAGGGGGAGTGAGAGAGCGGCTGTGTGGGTACCTGGCTGCCAGCCAGCGTCAAACCACTACAACCAAGAATCAAGAACTTATTTTAAATAACAGTGGATATTCTTATCTTTACATGATTATAACATCTGTTAGATTTAAAAAAAAATATTTCTTTGCAATAAAAACCAAAATTGGAAATTCTGCAGGAACGCTAAAGATTTAAAATAAAATTAAAAGCTGAAACAAAAAACTAGCATGTACTACTGGTAAAACAATAGCTTTCTAAAGCTACTACAATTAAGACTCATGAAATCATGAGTGCTCTTAAAACTAATCCTCTTGTAAAGAAAAATCTGGAATCACCTATATCCCTAGGCAACATACAATATTACTTATTTTTTATTTACATTACGCCTTTATAACTTGATAAAACAAAGTAACTTTGTTCTGTTGCTTCACACAGATGCTATTGGTATGGTATAATCTAGGCTTTTATGTAAGCCTAAATGCTAACCAGGCCCACGGGACTTCAGCAGAACATATTTAAAGAAAAGACTTAAGTAAATTCTTCAGTTTTGTGAAAATAAAACTCAAATTCAAAGTTGTATTCAGATGTGTTTTAACAAAATACATGTTTTGTATGTTATTATTATGCCTATCCATTCATATATATTAGAAGAGCTGGAAGTTTACTTGTGAAAGTCAAGGAAGTAAAATATTTGTGTCACCTTAGAAAACTTGGGGAAAATACAAATAAGAAGCCATGTAACTCCCTTCTACTGAATTTCTTTCAATGTTACTGACAGTTCCTTGTCTTAAATTACACCTTCCCCTCTGAGAGCAGCTCTCTCTATTACAGTGACTTGAAAGAAAAACTGTCTTTCTTTGCTTGATATATAGACATACAGACCATCAAGATCTGCATATGCATTATGATTTTACACATAGCTACAAACATGATAAGGAGCATTTAAGAAAGTTACATGAAGCCACTCATCAATCTATGTTGAGAATAGAATCTTGGTTTCCTTATGCCACAACCAACTCCTCATGTTTCATCTGCAAAATACTAGCTTCCTGCCCTAACCATAAAATACCTGATAGAAGTCAATATCCCCCCACATTTACTTGATACCATCAGAGAAGAATTAGTGATTTGAGGCTTATCAAGCAGAGGCAGCAGTGGATATAAACTGAGCAAGTACAGTAAATTTCACAACTCTGCCAAGTAACTTCATGAATGTTAGTGGTTTCATCTTACAGAGAGAACCTGGTTTCAAACAGAATTTGAGTTCCTTTTCCATAGTAGTATTATAATGAACTTATTTAATGGAAGTGTTCTGGTTTTCTGCAACTTTTTCAAGATACAAGTTGATAAGAGTTACTGCTATATAGTGTGAAGTAACGTCTAAATAATCAGCCACAGGATGCTGCTGACATTCAATACATGAGAAAAATAAGGATTACTCAATACTAGACACAAAATAAAATTCCAAAAGAAACTGAGCATGATGAGTTCCACAAGGCCCAAAATGACACAGTATGTAAGGTACAGGCTAAATTCTCACTGACCTCAATTAAACACAATAGCATAGACTACATCTGACAGCAGAATGAGTGGGGTTTTTTAATTATCTCCTTCTTATTACCACATCTACAACTTCTAAGGATCTTACAATACACTTTTCATGCCTATCTATAAAAGTGGAATGAAAACTCAGAACTTTCTTCATAAAGATTAATCCTACTGTCTATTCTTTTTTATAAAAAAGAAGAATGCAGATAGAAAAGTGTTTTAAATTTGAAATCTGCAAGGTGCTGGGTTACAGAAGGGCCCCTCTAAGAAAGTATGCTATGGAGCTAGACTGTACCTGTGTCTCACTGCACATTCCTCTGGCAAAGGAATTTTGGCCTGAAACCTGGTAACCTTCTGCCCTCCTCCGAGTGAGCTCGTAACACCAGAATGAAGAGGAGGGAATAACTTTCTCACTGAAATTTCTTTAATGGAAATTACAAGTATATATCTTGATGAAATGGATGCTGGAAGTACTTTGCCTGGTTTATTCCTACATACACAGAACATATTATTATATATAACTACCTCAGCAAAACTGATTTCTGGTAAATTCAATGTTATCACATACTCCAAACAAATCCACACAAAGATTACTGGGCTGACAGTCTTCCACACAAGGAAAACTGTAAACCAGATCTGGACACAGTAGCGTAATAGAAAAAAAAATATTTAAAAAAGCCCAAACAAATCCACTCCCGCCAAATTCCCAATGTTTCCTTTTCCCCAGTTTCACAAACTGAAAGGTAAGGAAGAAAGTGGAAACGGATCTGGAGAGCTGCCACCAGCTGCAGAACACTTATGTTTAACAGCAGTACAGAATGAAAATCACTGAATTCCTATTACTGAGTTTTGAAATGAAGAAACCCAAGCCACTCATTTGCTGCAATTTGGTGACTATCTTTTGTTTTATAAATCAGATTTATGTTTGGATCAATCATTCAAAATTACATTTTTTTTTTAAAAATAATGTAGCACTGGTTTATTTCTCTCCAAAACACTCCGCAAATATTTTGGTTTGCACTTCATAAAGTACCCTTTCATAGAGTTGAAAAGTTATAGTAGCAACAGAGATCTGATATAAACATGATTTCTACTCTTCCACTGTCAGACTGCAGTTCAGACTAACTAGCTGGTTTTAGTCCTCTCCATCCCTCTCTGGAACACGTCCAGAACTTGGCTCAACAGTGTGAAGCTGAAAGACAAAAACCAACCAGATTCTTTGAAAAATTCACAGTATTGTACTCACACATGGAAGAAAATTCAGTTGAATGGAGAGTCTTTCAATAGCCATAACTAACTTTTTTAGAGTTTTGTGCCTTACTGGTTAAAGATTCAATCCTTCCAGATCTCCAAATGCAGACTGCATGAGTCTGACTGAGGAGGTCCCAGCTGATTGAAAGTCAGCCAATATAACACCCACCTATAAGAAGGGATGGAAGGATGACCTGAGAAATTACAGGCCTGTCAGTTTGACTTCAGTGCCAGGGAAGCTGTTGGAGCAGATCATTCTGCGTTGCATTATGCAGCACATGGCAGGTGTATCAGGTGCACCCGCCTGGATTTCAGTGGCGGGGTGGCTGTAGCGGTGGCTTCTGCAAGAAGCTTTCCCTAAGTCCAATAGAGCCAATGTCAGCCAGCTTCAAAGACAGACCCGCTGCTGGCCAAGGCTGAGCCCATGAGTAATGACAGGATAGGAACCCCTCTGTGAAAACATATTTAAGAAACAAGGAAAAGAACTGCACCACACAGCAACTGGCAGAGAGACAGAGGAGTGAAAATATGTGAAGACACCAAGGCCAGTGAAGAAGGGGCAGGGGGGCAGGATGTGCTCCAGACACCAGAACAGAGAGTTCCCCGGGGCCATGGTGAAGACCACGGCGAAGTAGGCTGTTCCTCTGCAGCCCATGGCTGTGACAGGGTGTAGATGTCCACCTGTAGCCCATGGAAGGACCCCAAGCTGGAGCGGCTGGATGTCTGAAGGAAGCTGTGACCCTGTGGGAAGCCCGGGCCGGAGCAAGCTGCTGCCAGAGCCTGTAGCCCGTGGAGAGAGAGAGAAGCCCACATTGGAGCAAGCTGGCTCGCAGGACTTTTGTAACACCATGAGGACTCGAGCTGGAACAGTTTCCCCCTTAAGGACTGCACATCAGACTCACATTGGTGTGGACTGCCCCTCGTGAGAGGACTCACGTTGGAAAGTTTATGATGAATTGACCCTCGTTCGAGGATTTATGTTGGAGAAAAGTGTGTGAAGATTGTCTCCCATGAGACGGACCCCAAAATGGCCTAGGGGAAGAGCAAGGAGTCCTCCCGTGGATGAAGAAGCATCAGTGAAAATGACATCAGATAAACTGACCGCAACTCCCATTCCCTGTCCACCTGCGCCGCTAATGGGGAGGAGGTAGATAAACTGGGATTGATGTTTTGCCCGAGAAGAAGCTGTTATTTTTTTTTAAGATCTGTTTCTATGACTCACTACTCTTCTCTGATTTGTTCTTTAATTAATTTAACTAATTTCCCCAAAATCAAGTCTGTTTTGCCTGCAATGGTAGATGTAGGGGATCTCCCTGTCCTTATCTCAAACCATGGGCCCTTCGATACATATATTCTCCCCCTGTATAGCAGAGAAGGAAGGGTGATAGAGTGGCTGTGGGGGCACTTGGCCACCAGCCAGGGTCTAACCACTACAGCAGGACAACCAGGTAATCAGATCCAGTCAGCATGGGTTTATGAAGGGCAGGTCCTGCTTAACAAACCTGATCTCCTCCTATGACAAGGTGGCCCGCTTGTTGGATGAAGGAAAGGCTGT
>NW_009733327.1:0-15352 GCF_000703405.1 Apaloderma vittatum | reverse complement strand
CCCTCCCTCCGGCAGATCCACACTCACCCCAGCTTGGTGTCATCTATGAACTTGCTAAGGGTGGACTCAGTCCTCTCACCCAGGTCGTCAGTGAAGCTGTAGAACAGGACAGGGCCCAGCACTGGGCCCTGGGGGACACCACTGGTCACCGGCCGCCAGCTGCGGAGCCTGTTGAACGTGACCTGTGTGCGTGGGACAGCAGCACAGGCACCATTGTCTGTAGCTGGGCATTCGAGAGTTGCTGGTAATCAGCGTACAGTTAGAACACGCAAAAGGAGAGTGTTCACAGAAGTCTTAGTGTGGAAGTTAGAATTACAAACTGTCAGAGCGGAAGCTGAAAGTGGACCTAGGGCCGCCTTCATTTACTGTGTGCTTAATGTGCAGCCAAAGGGCCTGCGTTGCAAACGCTTCATGAGTTTGAATGTCTTTTAACTTCGAGTTCTAGAAAACATAAAAAGTCTCTTTTGCCTGTTTTTCCTCCCTGCCCCCTTCCATAGGAGCATGGGAAGTTCAGATGTGGCATAACGACAGGAAATGTGTAACAAATGAGCCAGCCTCTTTGGAGCTATTCAACATGAATATTAATGTTACTTTTAGGGAGTGTAAGTTTCTATTTGTGGTATGATACAGTTGTTTAGCACAGCTATGGACAGTGAAGTCTAACCTTTGTTGTTTTTTTTCTTCTTAGAGCACAACAATGGAAGAAACAGCTATATGGGAACAACACACAGTGACTCTTCACAGGGTAAGTTCGTACAAATGGTTGTGTGTGCCTAACGCAGGATGCTGGTAGCTTTTGAAAACAATAGGAAAAAGCCAGATGTCAGGAAGTAAAAGGAAAGGAAACTGTCATATTCCTTTGTTTAAATTTAGAAGTCGTGTAAAAGCTCCATTTGATAGTAGCTCTGGTTGTTCAGTTTCAGAGATAAGCCTGCCTACAAATAACCAGGCCAGAAACAAAGCTTTAGATTCCTTCTGTACATAACTGAAGGTAGTTAGAAATCAAGGATTCAATAACATTTGTGCTGTAACTACACTTAAATGTTTTAAAAATTTATTTGCAGGGGCCTAAAAGAGTGGAGTTAAGTATCTGTAAATGTGTTCAAAACTGCCTTATTAGCTTGCCACTTCCTTAAATTAGTGGCTGAAAACAGAAAATAGTTACTTTGGATGGTCAGAATCTGTACCTTACACAATGCATAGTAGGAATTGGTGAACAGAAAGACAGCTTTTACGTTTAGACTGACTCTTTATTCAAGTTACTCTTAAATTAAATTGATTTCTGATGTAGCTGTACGAGAGGCAGTAAAGAATGAATTGCTTAGGGAAAGTGAGAACAAGGTGGGATGCCATTTTTGGCAGCAGTTTCCTATTAAAAGGGCTGTGGAATCATGGCCCAAATACCTATGTTTTTTCCCGGAAGGAAGTTACATCATTTGCCTTCAGTCTTGAACAGAGAATCAAGGCGTTTTAGAATTGTAGCCTTGATCAGATGAATGGATCTTTGTGACTTAAAATGTGTATCGATGGATCAGCAGGTCAGATAAAATGTTAATACTCCTGTACAAACCTATTGTCTGTTGATTCTAATGAGTTTAAGGTTGTTGATTCAAAATAACTGTTTCAATACCTGCCCTCTGAAGAAGAGAGCAGTTAACGCTCAGTTTGGCCTTAAGGCTGTCTAACAAAGTACCTTGTCTCTAACTGCAGCTGCATGTGGAAAGAAAAGGACAAGTAAGACCAGAAATGTGTAGTGATACTTACCTAAGCTACTCTTCAAGCTTCCAGCAGTTTTTTAGGTCAGCAGATTTTTGAGCAAGAAGTATTATTTCTATATGTAATTGCCCTTTATGTTTTCTTCTTGAAGCTGTTCAGTCACTTCTGGAACCCGTTTGAACTTTAACATTTTTCACTTGTATTACTGATTAAATCGGTGCTGTCTTATATCCAGAACCAAATGAAAATGCTATATCCATACAAGGTGGGCTAGTAAACTTTGTGATAGCTTAGTTTCTCTTGAAGGGGATGTTTTTCTAGTTAATTGGAGCTAGTAACCAGTGAAACCTGAAAATGAGGAGTTCAAGCAACACGCAAAGGAATGAAGAAATGCTGCAATATGGTGTTACCTTGAACACATGTTGAAATAATAGGTAGGAGCTAGAAATCATGTCTTTGATTGCGCTTGCAGCATAGTCAGAAGTTCTTGTGAAGTATAAAAGTGTGGTTTGATTATTTTATGTGCCAAAGTTCTGCCAACTGGACTGGTTTGACTGTTCTATTAGCTGAGTAAGTATCTCTCGTTTAGATTTTGAAGGCTGGTTGTGTGTACAGTTAACTTTGACAGCATTAATTTAGCCAATTAGAAACAAACAAACAATATTTTCCATCTGCCAGATAACAAACCAAAAACTCATGCTAATATTAAGCAAATTGGTGCTTTAAACTTTATCCTTAGCACTGGGAAGAGGATTTAGGAGAGCAACTGTCTACTTGCTTGTGGGGTTTTTGACTTTGCTTTTTATTTGTGACATTCTTGTAGTGTTAGATTATCAAGTGAACAAGGTTACTTCAGTTTAGTCTGGAGGAGTGAGATGCAGCCAGATCTCAGTTATCCTCAAAGATATCTAGAAGTTAGTAGAATTGGAATGGACTTGAAATGCCACTCTGAGTGGTTGTGGAATATTTTCCGAGTTTATCTGCTCCACTTGGCTGAGCTACAGAACTGCTAGAGACCATCTACTGTCACCCCTGCAAAAACATTTTGAAGAACTGATCTCGCTTTCCGTAGTGAGCTGCACTAAAAAGTCCTTCTGATTTTGGCCTGGCTGAGGGCAGTAAGCTGGCTGTGAATGATGGAATTAATGACATTTAACATGCTGGATTTCTCCGGGGTAGATGCAAGTTAGGCTTCATTGATTCATGTTACTGGCTTCCCGTTTTATCTGTACGACTGCGGAGCTCTTGGGATTTACCAAACTCCTGTGTACGTTGTTAGTATTTGCTTTTGGAAATGAGGCTAGACAAGCCATTGGAAGAGTCTGATCCAGAATAAATTGGTCTAAAACCTCCCTAAATCTCCCTGGGAGAGACAGAGAAGTCTGGAGTTGGTGTCAGTCAAGAGCCTGAGTGCTTGCTTAATGGCAAGCAGACATGTCCCTCCAGGTGCTCCAAAGAAGCTATGTAACCGTGGTTTCTTTCTCCATTTTAATTGGTTTTTATTAATGGTATTTGATCAAAAGGAGTTAATGAGTAAGGACCACTAACGTATTATAATTAGCAGCCTTAAAAATAAGGGGGAAACGCAAGTAGTTTGTTAGGTGGCATGTGTGTGCTAGGAAAGACACGTAGCATATTCTTGACTGCACTTAATCCTTTCTTGGCACCAGTTTTTGTCTGTTAGTAATTCCAGCACTGACAATTTCACTTACATACTTCTGTAGAATATTCTATGTTCTCTTTGTCAACTATTTAAAAAATAAAATGGAAAGAAAACCTTAGCTCTGCTCATAAGTAGTTGTTATGATCCTTTAGACTATCCTCCTGCGTGGCACAGAATTTCCCTCAGTCATTCTGGATTCCCCAGCCGTGGTTTCTGGTTAATTTGAATGGAATGTATCTTGCAAAGATGTAAAAGAGGCAGCAAGGTGTACCTCTTCCCACTCCCCCCACTTGCTAGACCAGCTTATTTTCTTCATAGCTGGCAACAGTGTTTGCCAGCTATTGAAATCGATTTCTGAGCAGTGAATCTCCAAATCTTTGTTTTAACACTGCTTAGTCCCATTCACTGCTTACAGACTGAATCTGGACCATCTTGTTGTGACCTCTCTTTTGGGGGGGCAGGGAGGAGAAAATAGGAAACGGGTGGTTTTGAGCAGTAATTACTGTCCAAAAAGCTGAATGTCATGTGTCTTACAGCCAGATGCGGACTGCCATGTTGCTTCTGCTGTCACTGTAAGGTTATGAAACGCGTTGCTAAAGCTGGGTCATGTCTGCTGAAAAGTCTGAAAAAGAAAGGGATGAGTCTGCCAGCGTGGAGTGTGTGCTGTGTGAAACGGAGAGGAGGAATTGGTTGAAACGTGATCTTTTTCCACCCAGTGACTGTGTTTTGCACAGCTGAAACTTTCAAAATAAATACTTCAGTGAAACGCAGCATTTAAATGGTAATATCCTTCTGACAATGTGTTTTGGGCAATTGTGGAAGAGCTAGTTGGCAAATCAGTTATATTTAGAAAGTTTATTTCCCACCCTCACTGCTTCCAGGCAGAAATGCAAGTATGATTGTTGTATCTTGAAATATCTAACAGGAATAACTTTTCGGAGACATTGACCTTGCTGTAGTGGCAGGTCACCCCAGAGGGAAAAGATTGAAGCAAATTACTTCTGTTAAGATGCAGATGAGTTGCAAGTGCTGACAAGGTTTTGATGTATTTAATGGTACAAGTGATCTTGGTATTATTCCTACGAAGGGAGCCTGCAGTCAAACTACTGTGAGCTGTGATCCTGTCAGTTCCTGAGCAAAGCGAGGTCAAGTTGGGTAAATACCGTTACGTGGAACCTCCAAGAACGCATTTCAGGAAACGATAGGAGTGTCAGCGGGGGGTATGGTTTGTTGTGATTGCTGAAGAGCGAGATCTTGCTGAAGAGCGAGATCTTGCCGTGACCACCTGAGGCCCAATTTGTTGTGATTGCTGAAGAGCGAGATCTTGCCATGACCACCTGAGGCCCAGGCTGTAAAAATGTAAATGGGAACTCTAATATTTTGCTTTGGGGAGACATTGAGTAGTTAGTCTGAAACTCTCTGCCTTGTAAAAGTGTGGGGGTTTTTATTGACTTTTAATCTCTTTCCTGTTCTTGGGTTGCATAACATTACGTGGTTCATGGATCCTTTCTTCCAAAAAGTTGTATTCATCCCATGGGACTTCTCTATTTGACACAGACATGTGAATTGCAACCATCTAAATTTCATAAAGTAAAAATGTTTCTTTTGTTACGTTATAGGCCCCTGGATTTGGATTTGGCATTGCAATATCTGGAGGAAGAGATAATCCTCACTTTCAGAGCGGTGAGACATCAATAGTTATTTCTGATGTGCTGAAAGGAGGCCCAGCAGAAGGACTGCTACAGTAAGTGCCAAACGGTACCTGGGTTCTGATGGGGGAGGAATTTAGCTTTGTCAGCGGTAGCTTAACCTCCTAGTTGCTTTGCTCTCAAAATAGTCTATCTGTAGCTGTACAGTAAGCTTACAATACAGGTAGTTTGTCCAGAGATACCCATTCTCCAGTATTTTCCCTTTGGCATAAAGTATTTATGCTGTGTATTGTGATGTTTTTCATTTAGAGAAAATGACCGTGTTGCAATGGTTAATGGAGTTTCAATGGATAATGTCGAGCATGCATTTGCTGTTCAGCAGCTGAGGAAAAGTGGGAAGAATGCCAAAATTGTAAGTGAATGTCTCAAAGATTTAAGCTTACTTGAAATTCTGTAGTTAATAGAGCAAAAGTGAAACCATGTAATGTCTGCTGTGAAGCACATGCATGGTGCAAGGTATTTGAATAATACCTGTGCGATGCTTCAGGTTTTAGTGTTGATCGTCACATTTGTCGTGTGGGTCACTTAATTTTTTTTTTTAATTTTATGTTTTTTGATGTGAATAATGATGTTTGGATAGTGTAACACTGGATACTTTGGACTCCCTTTCTTTATGGTAAAGTTCTCTGTTTGCCAAAAGCTCAGTTCTCGGCTTTGCTTAATATTTCTTTGCTTTGAGCGCACTTTCATCAAGTTTTTCAAAGGCTGAAGGACTTTACCCTCTGTTGAGGCAGTAGCATAGTTATTTTTATGCTTAGTAAACAGTTTGCCAAAATAAAGTGTAATTACTTTAATTCCTATAATTTTGTAGGCTTATTCAAAGTGGTTGGCTTTTGAACTTTGCAAAATGGAGCAGGTCGTCACTAAAGGGTAGTAATCTGGCTTTCTGTAAACGTTTGAGATTTATGTTACAAAAACTGCAAAATTTCTTAACGCAGGAAAATAGACTTCTAGGGCTTGTAGAAAAGCTTTTATGCTGACAGATTCCTAATGCTGTTGCATGCTTTAATACAGTTGCGAACAATTGTGTCATGCTTTTCAGTTGTAGATTTAGGATTCTTTAAAGCTTACACAAACCAAAAGCTGTGGTGAACTGTGCGGGGCTTTCGACAGCTTCAGGATATGGTGTGTAGATTTTTGTAGAGAGAAGCAGTTACAGAAAACTTCATGGTATAACTTGGTTCAGTTCTGTAACAAATAGCAACTAAACCCCTACGCAGGACTGGAGTCCTAGTCTGGAAGCAGCTGTCTGCGTTAGGGCAAACCAACTTGGAACTTCAGTGGGAATGGTCCCCTTCCTCTGTGGTTTGCATAAACATGGCTTTGAAAGATCGGGAGGCTTCCAAGTTGGGGAAGATTACTGTCAATAACACAGTGAATATACAGAAGATGACATCTTAGCAGAAGTTTTTAGCAGTGCCAGTAACTGACTTGTGGGTTTAAGCAAAGGGAGAGAGCATTTAAATAGGCAGTTCTGTGGAGACAGAGTATCACATTATGCTACAACGGCGGTTATTTCTGTTCCTTTGCCGTTTCTGCAGAAGCAAAAGAGGACTAAAACAACTTTAAAAAATCCCCATATCCCTCCCCTCAAAACAGGTTTCTAATAGCCCGATGAGTCTCATTTATTAATTGGATAGAATTTTACAATGAGGATGGAAGAATTCAGAGCATGCCCAAATGCATCTGTATTTTTGAGTTTTGAGATTAGCTTTGCTGCTGACCTGTAATAATGCCATGAGCATTACACAGCCAGAGGCTAATACCTAGGATTTGGTTGTAGACTATCCGAAGGATGAAGAAGATACAGATTCCAGTGGCTCGACCAGATCCTGAACCAGTGTCTGAAAACGAGGATGATAGCTACGACGAAGAGATACGTGATCCAAGAAGCAGCCGTGGGGGTCCAAGTGCCAACAGAAGGCATGAGAAGAGCTGGGTAAGAGATCGAAGTGCTAGCAGAGAGAGAAGCTTATCGCCGAGATCAGACAGAAGGTCGGTTACTTCCAGTCAGCCTGCAAAACCTACCAAAGTAACACTGGTCAAGTCGAGGAAGAATGAAGGTAACTTGGATGGAATTCTCTTGCTAAGAGTTTTGCTGGTTTTTAAAGGCCAAGTGCTTCAGTCAGTGTTGTGTTAAGGGCTTCACGGACTGTGTGAACAGTGCTGTTAACTGTTTGGTTGTCCATTTGAGCAGTAGTTGGCTCAAAACTTAAACTGCTGTTGAATTTCTGTCTTTCTTCTCACATTGCAAAATACTTTACACTTAGTTAAGCACACGTATTATATTGCCTGAATAAATCCTTGAAATCTTGAAATCTGGTGGCTGATGTCTACATACCTTTGATATATTTTATTTGAGACTTCAGTGTCTGTCTTGTTTGAAAGAGGGAAAATTGTAGATAGTGTTCTAATTTAACCTATTGACCAACAGCGGTGATTACAGGCAGAGCTGCAAAAGAGATTGATATAATGGTAAATCCATAGTGTAATTTCACTACCAGCCTTTTGTGTGCCAAATTTACCCTCCGCTCTGTGTTTCCAGGGTAAATATTGTCTAAAGCAGTGCTGTAAATCTTCAGATACCTCCCTCCTTTTTCTTCTATAGCTTCATCAGCTTTTTTTTTTCCTTTTATTGCTGTTAAAAGAGTATGGTCTACGGTTGGCAAGCCACATTTTTGTGAAAGAAATATCCCAGGATAGCCTGGCAGCAAGAGATGGCAATATTCAGGAAGGAGATGTTGTACTGAAGGTATGGTAAATGGTGGGGGGAAGTCATTGATGTAACTCAATAAACTATCTTTTAATAACAAAACTACCATTAGAAGCTGCATCTCTTTCATTAAATTATTTCAAAGATCAGTAACTATAAATCAGCTTTTCTGTGGAAAGGAACATTATAAAGTCTTTTTGGTATTATTCCCCGGGCTTTATTCAGACAAATAGTGCCCAGTGTAAATGCATTCTAGAAACCATTCAGGATGTCCTGAGAGTTAGTGCTTAGTTATACAATGTTGTGTTGTGGACTTACGCTGTTGAGCAACACTGCAACTTGCCTACGGGTTAAATTTTGATTTTCGTAAAAATCAATGGATGCAGGGGTTTTTACTTCACACTAAGGATTTTTATTTCAAGATACTGCTGTAAATGTGTTGGTGCAGAAAACCTTACTGTTTCTTGCTCTGCTGAAGATAGCAGTGCTGGCTCAAATAATACTACCAATATTTTTCAAACTTTTATACTGGTGCCAGAGGCTTTTTCTTTAAAAAATGCAAATTTTCTATATCATGTTATGGTTCAGATGAGCCCAATAGTCTTCTATTGTATTACGGTTATTTGATAAATATCTCTCTATTCCTAAATATCATAATACAAAATCTCTATCTTTACTGGAGATTCACTGGTTTTTTTTCTCAGTAAGTTTTGGGCTGTTCTTTTCTTACTTTGTTGCAGATTAATGGCACAGTGACGGAAAATATGTCCTTAGCAGATGCAAAAACACTAATAGAAAGGTCAAAAGGCAAGCTGAAGATGGTGGTGCAGCGAGATGAGCGAGCTACGCTGTTGAACGTTCCTGATCTCTCGGACAGTATTCATTCTGCTAATGCAT
Source organism: Apaloderma vittatum (assembly GCF_000703405.1). Taxonomy (NCBI): domain Eukaryota; kingdom Metazoa; phylum Chordata; class Aves; order Trogoniformes; family Trogonidae; genus Apaloderma; species Apaloderma vittatum. The sequence goes on along the minus strand of NW_009733327.1, from coordinate 6,654 downwards.
CAGAGAGAGATGGTGAGTATAAACAAACTTGATTTTCAAAGGGAGAGAAGAATTCCCCATGTTGTGAAGATGTGATATACTTAAGTGGGATGAGAGGGTGGGGAGGAGAAGAGTTAGGAGTAAGATTGTCATGTGGGTAAATTCTACTTTGAATGCCATTGGATCCACACCTTGAAAAGCAGTGGAGAAAAAGATAAGAGTTGTTATTCCTGTGATTATTCTTTCAGGAATACTTAGTTCAGTTGTTTTGAAATAATAAAACACAGATTTAACATCTTCATAAAAATACTCTGCGAAAGCTTATTTCCATTTGAGCAGGTCACGCCACCATTTTAATTACAGTCATGTCATGAAAAAACAACTTTTATTTAACAGACATTTCAGAAATTCAGTCGCTGGCATCAGATCATTCCAACCGATCACATGACAGGCCCCGCCGCAGTCGTTCACGATCTCCTGACCAGAGGTCAGAGCCTTCAGACCATTCCAGACATTCTCCACAGCAACCCAGCAACGGCAGGTGATGGCAGCATTGTATTATTTTTAAATCAACTATTTAATGTGACGTATAAGTTGTCGAAGTACTTGGATTTATACAGTGTGACAAATGTGATGCAGAGCTGTGGCGCTAGTAACGTGGCGTTTTTTTCTCTCACGAGACGCAGCTAATAATGATCCAGATTTTCTTCAGGAGAAATTGAGCCTTTAATTTCAGTGTTATCCCTTTTGAAAAACATAATTTTAGAGCACGATTGTATGAATGACAATGTCAGTTTGCTAGAGCTACGTTATCGAAGCACATGCAATCATGTTTTGGTTTTAGAAAGCAGTTGACTGCGAGGATATTTGAGGTGACTAATAGCACAGTTTCTATTGAATGTACAACCTGGGTAAACGTGAAGTTATTTTACTGAATGTATTTAATTCCTACACGATAAGGTGTATTGCACAGCAGATTTAGTGTTTGGAATGTGTATTTTTTAATATTTGAGCTTGGTGGTGGGACATTCATGAAGTCTAACTTTCTATGAATTTTGGGAAAAGTAATTGATTGTGTGGTTTGGAATTTTTGCTTCTGCCGAGTGACAGTCCTGAGTAACGGAAATGTGCGCTTTTGTGCATTTCCACAGTTTGTTGGAAATGGACATTTTCATTTATTGAAATAGCATTTCAGTCTTGAATTTTCCATTCTACTAAATATTAGTAAGAGCGATGTTTTTGTGAGTGCTTGTAGATGATGAGCAAAAGTTAGAATTCATTGCAAATTTCAAATTCGGAGCCTGTAGTTGAAGTTTTTCAGATGCTGTCAAAAATTCCGAAAACCAAATTGCAGCCGGCCGATTCGTAAAACTTGAGACATGCCTGCTTGGTTCTTGATAACATTTTGTTTGCCCAAGGGCAAAATAACACACCTTCAAGGTTTTAAGAGTGTCTTAAGGGTTAATAAAATTGCAGGAGAGATCTTACTTGGTTGGGGTTATGAGTTACAGACGTTTTTGCTTCTCTGCCATGTTTGTTGTTTGGAGGGACCAAAGGCATGAAAGTTTTGTTTTCAAGTAGGAACCCCACGTAAGTGGAAGAAACTTAAAAGCAGGATCCCATGTGCAGGAATTTGATTGTGAGGGTCGTCAGATTTTAAACTTTTATTTCTTGACGTGTGTTTCTAATGCAGCGTGAAAAGGGCTGGAGTAAGGAGGAACAAAAACAACAACAGTTTAAAAATCCAGCAAAACCGAAACTATGGCTGACTTGCCCTGGTGTTAGTGCTTTCCTGCCCTCGTACTGTGGTTTAGGTAGATGGTCACTTCCTCCCCATGGGCTGCACTGTCAGAAGAATTAAATCCTTCCTGAGAGGGAACTTTGAAGTTATCTCAGCTCTGACTGCATCCGCTCCATCTACTTTATGAACAAGAGCTACCTTGGCATGAATTGAGTTCCTGTTGGACATGGCCCTTTCAAGATCAGAAAATCTGGGCCCTGAGCCACGTGAAGAAAAACATGTTAAAAGCAACATCTCTTTGTTGTGGTGATTTGTTTAAATTGAAATCTCTTCTAAGATTGCAACTGCTTCTTTTTTTTTAAATTTGGTGGCAAATCTGGAGGGGAAAATAAAGCTGGAGAACAACAAGCTTAGGAAGAAAAGGTGCAAAAAGTCCCCAAACTGGGTTTAAGGATTTTAAAAATATGTAAATTGAAGATGAGTCTTTATTTAGACCCCGTTCTGCCAAGTGTTTGTATGTAATGAGGAGAGAAATTGCAGGGGAATCCTCTTAGTCCTTTCATCCAAGCTTCTTAACTACAGACCGACACTTACAGGTTCTGGCAGCGTCTGCAGTGTTGCCTGTCTTTCAGGATTCCGTACACCAGCGTGCCTGCAGTTTTCCTGCATGTAGCATTTGCATTAAAATTGCTACTTGAATGTTGTGTCAAAGCATGAAATAGCACTCCTGGTTTTCTTCTTCCAGAAGAAGTTCACAGATTCTTCTTGGTACTGTCTTTTTGAAACTCAGATTCTAGAACGTGATCTTCTTAATTTACCAATGAAAAGGACTGATTGTGCCTGTATGTTTTTTTTCCACTAGTGGGGGACTGCAAATTTTCCGTAGTCAGTCTTGAAAAGTATCCAGAGTGTGAATCCTACAAGTGTCCAGATAGAGTCCTGGAGACTTGGAAAATTTATGAGCTGATAAAGAATTAGGTACGAAGTGAAATAAATAGAACTATGTCCTGGCTTTGAGGAGGAGCTCTCTGAGCTGATCGTGTTTTGAAAGTTAAGAATAGTTTTATATAATTTGAGATAGGCAGAACAACTACTGTTTGGGCAGAGGAAAAATGCATCTTTGTGTAAATCTGTTAAGAGCTGTACTTCGAAAGCGAGAATGAGCGAAGGAGGTCTCTGTACCCTAGGTTGGAGAGTACTTAGGGGGCAATACTGTATGTACTCTTTCTTACCTCTCTGGTTTTGCTGCTGGCAGCTGACAAATTGTTGAGCAAAATAAGCTTTTGGTGTGACCCTTCCTGAGCAGTGACACTTAGAGCGAGGTGCTGGCAAGCCTGCCACATCGTGTCTCCGAGCTACCCTTCACCGATGGAAAGAACTCCCACTGTCACCCTTACCTGGGCCCTGGAAAGGCAAAAACATCTTCTGGTCTGTTTGACGTTTCAGCCTCAGCAAGAAAGATGCAGCAGCTTGAAGAAATACCTGCAGAGGTCATCGTTATTTCTGGAAGGATGAGGTTGACTTCTGTAATACGGCGGTTGATTTATATTAAGCACAAGAGATGGGTTGCTCTGTCTGTTTTCAAGTTGAAAAACTGGAATATAGGACAAAAGTCAACCCTATTTTGAGTGTATTTAGGAAGATGCCTCTTGGCTTTTACTGTCTTCTCATGCTGAATAGTTTGAGATGTGCTAAAAATGTAGAGGGAGCTCATATTTTCCAAAACTTTATAACTGTGCATTGCAGAGGACAAAACCTTTTGTCTCTTGAGAAGTGCAGTTGTCGACTTCTAACAAGTCTCCATCACCTAGAACATTCGACAGCAATCAAGTTGTCTCCTAAATCATCTTGCAATGTAAAAGATTCAGTGCTTACTGGACAAATTAAGCAAAACCAAGGAAAGCTACTCTCCTGCTGTTCTGATCTTTACTTTTTATTCTGTCATGTGTGTGTTTCCATCAGCTGTTTCCCAGTTTTGTTGTCCTTGTATAGAGCAGGACTGACCTTTTGCAGGGCTTTTAGTTGACAGGGTGGATTTGCCGACATTTGTAGCGGTAGCCCTGTCTGGAAGTATATTGCTTCCGATATTTACCTGACTCTATTTTGTGCTGTGCTCTCAGTGTCTGTGTGTTAGTTACTGTTCTTCAGAGCTGTTTTCTGTTTTTATGCTCTTTTTTGATATATGCAGGTATAAAAGCAGCATAAAATTACAGTGAGTTTGGACTAAATGGAGAGGAAATGAACTCTGTCCTCATCTAGGAAGTACAATATTTTTGGCCTCAGTTTCTATTTTGCTTGAAAAATATTATTTTGCATTAATGCTTCTGTTCAGTGTCAGGAGATGCTTGGAAACAGGTAGAGAGGGCTCATGGGGAAACGTACTTGCAATATCTCATTAACTCGTGCTCATTACCCAAAAGTCTTTGGGCAGGGAGGGGAATTAAGTTGTAGCTTATGCTACAAAACTTTGTTTATAAGACACTTAGTATGCATTTAAACAGCTAATTGTATGTGTCTACTTCTAATGAGCCAGGCAGTGTTTTCAAGGGAATGAGGAGTCCAGTCATACTTTAGTGCTGGAAGTAAAATACATAAAATTAAGTGCATATGCTAAAAGCTTATGTACAGTTGAAAATATGCTGGAAATCTGAAAGAAGACTAAGAAAAAATTTATTGATGGAGTTTGGGGGAAAAGTAGAAAGACCAATACTTTTAATTTTGCTAGAGGTAATGGTTTTAGCATCATTTTAATCAACTCTGCAAGCCCCCAAAAGGGGTTTGTCTGTGTTTTCCCAGATTATTGTGGTGATTGCCGTATTTTTCTGTATCCTGTTTTTTTAGCTGCCTTCAGGGGCGTGGTTTTAAAACTGGCAGAAGAAAATACTGAGAAATCTTGGTGTGTCTTGGCTGAATAGCTAAGCTTTGTTTCTGGTGTTTCAGACTTCATATTGCTTCAGGAAAGCACATTCTGATTGTGTTTAGATGTTTACTATTTCTTTCATTCTTTCTCACACATCTTGGATGAGTAGACTTGCTGGGATCTGTTTTCCTAAATCATACTTCCAACTTTTGAAGTATTCGTTTTGGTTAAAATACAGAGTCTTTACTTGATATAGTTGATTTTTTTGGATATGCTTGTACTTTATGGAGTGATGCTCATTGTTGCCTAGTAGCACCATCTAGCCGTTGGTAGTGGAAAAGTTGTTGGTTTGGTTTTTTCCCCCCATAGTACAGACCTCTCCTTTATGAGGGCAGATGGACTTGCACCTACTGACCAAGCTGTTGGCATGTTTGAGGAAGTACCTTTTGTTCCCTCCTTGGCAATTAAGTCTGATATTGTATAAAAGCTGCGATTTGTTTGTGTCTGTCTTCTCTCAAATACTTTTTATATCCTTGTTTATTTGCCAACTCTCAAGATTTGCATATGTATTTTGAGCGTCTCATGACTTTTTTTTTAATGGAATGTATTTAAGACTCTCTCTTTGGTATATTCATCTACTTTTGTTTTTCCAGGTGATTATTAATGTTCCTCTGCTCTGATTCTGTTCAACAGATAACAGTGTAACAGTTAATGTTTCAACATAGAACACGTTTGGCTCAGTTCTGATCTTTTGAGATAGAGGAATAGAAATTATGTTCTCTTGAGAGAGACTTTTTTCTTGTCAAATATGCCGATTTTACACTGTAAGCGTGTATAGGAAATGCATAAGAAGCAGAGTTGTCTTGTCACTAAAATACATGGAAAATTGAGTAAATGAGAAGCACTGCTGTCTTGTAATAGCTGTGAATTGAAGGCCTTATCCTCTCTGAAGACTGAGGAGTCAGGGGCAGGTTTGTGTTGTACCTTCTGTCTCTGCAAAGCCCTGACAAGAACTGCACCAGCAGCACTTGCATTCCAGGGCAGCTGCCCCACAAAGGAGCAGATAAATTAGCTTGATCACAGCAAAGCCCAAGAACTAAGTTTAAAGATCGGTGTTTTCTACAGGGAGGGATGAGAAAAAGACCGTCAGAACTGCTCTTCTCTCCTTCTTCCCTTTGCTTCTCAATTTCTTGTATAGCTTTCAGTGTAGAGCAAATGAATATGACTTCTGTGCTTGAAGCAGAGTTTCACCATGGCCTTCCTCTTTTTAAGTAGCCGTGTCTAGAGAAGTCCTTTAGAAACCTGAAGATTGGGGCAAAATGCTTGATATTTAGAAATGGTAAAAGTTGCTAATAATGTCTAAGAACAAAAACTTGTTAAATAGCAGTTGCTAATTCCTTACTCGCCAAACCTGAACTTCCTGAATGTCAGGATTTACTGTTTAGTCTTTTAGTACATCAAGGTAACAGAAACAATTCTATATGCAAGAGCGCAATCTCTTTTTCTAATATAGTCTTCGAAGCAGAGAAGACGAGAGAACAACCAAACCAGGAGCTGTCTCTACACCTGTAAAGAATGCAGATGATATTTCTAAAACCATGGAAGACATGGCAGTCGAAAGAACTGAAAAGCAAACTCCACCACTCCCAGGTAAAAACATTAAAATATGTTAATTTTACATGTTGTTGAGAATGGATGGCCAGTAAAGAGTCCATGCCTTTGCATAAAGTTTCAGTCCTGAAAAACGAAGCTCTAGGTCTGCCCATTACATAGAGGTCTCACTTCAATGTTGAGAGCTGTAGGTGTGATGGTTTTAAGGAGTTTTGTCCTGATTTCTCAAGCAAGGTTAAAATCTGTCATTTCTGAGAGTTAAGGGATAGACTGACTGTTCTGATGAGTTACTGTAGCAAGCTATATTTAAACAAGGATAAACATGTTTAGAACTGCTGATCCCATGACACAACTCCAAAGCACTCTGAAAACATCCTCAGCAAGTTTACTGATGACACCAAGCGGTGTGGTGCAGTTGACAACCTGGAAGGAAGTGACCTGGACAGGCTGGAGAGGTGGGCCC
>NW_009733326.1:0-32933 GCF_000703405.1 Apaloderma vittatum | reverse complement strand
CTAGATGATCTTTTGAGGTCCCTTCCATCCCTGAACATTCTGTGATTTCACCTGTGGTCATGTTGAGGTTGGCTGAAAAATTGAGAGCAAAGGAACCCTTTAATCTCTCTTGTTCGTCTTTTTCAGACGTTTCTTTGGCACAGAGTTGTTCTTTGATTTGTTCAAGATATTATTTTTTGTTTCACGGTACTCTGGTTTACTTTGTATTTCACTGCAAATAGCAAGATATAAAATATTATTAAATTTTAAATTGATTTGTCATGTAGACCTAAGTGCTGGAGAACCTGACTTGGAAAGGGGAATAAAAGGACTAATAAGAGTTCAATCTGAAGAGAAGGTTGCTAAAGGTAGATATAACAGCTATCAGGTGTGCGTAGTTTTTGTAGAGTCATGGTGGAGAATACAAGAAATAGTAACTTAGATCATGGCAATAGAAAGTCAAGCAGGTTGAACTTCATTAAAATCAAACACTAGATGATTTTTAATTTTCTTTAATTTTTAAGTCTAATATACAGAAACTCTTTGATCAGCTGCCTGGAAATCTTAAACAGTATCTGTTATCTGAGACCTTAAGCTCTGGTTTAGACAACTTCTGTGAGGAATGAGAAAAGTATAGATGATCCGCGCTTGGGAAACGCGCAGGCCAGATGACCTTTTGAGCTTTCTCTTCCAGTTTCTTTTTCTATGAACCTAGGAATAGAACAGAACAACGATGGGAAGTTTCAGTACCTCTCGCTTTATTTTATTGTGGTTTTATAATGAAAGGGATATAACTTCAACTCAACATTTTTGTGTTGGTTGCTTGTTTGGCATATGTATTCTCAGGAAGTTAACTGTCAGCAGTACCTAGCATGTTTAACTACTTTGCAGTAAGAAGCTGTAAGTGCTATCGGTTTGCCAGGATGCAAGTTATCTGTTCATCAGTACCTCTCGCTTTATTTTATTGTGGTTTTATAATGAAAGGGATATAACTTCAACTCAACATTTTTGTGTTGGTTGCTTGTTTGGCATATGTATTCTCAGGAAGTTAACTGTCAGCAGTACCTAGCATGTTTAACTACTTTGCAGTAAGAAGCTGTAAGTACTATGTGCTATCGGTTTGCCAGGATGCAAGTTGTCTGTTCATTTCAAAGTGTTCTTTAATACTTTCTAATGTATGCCGAGGTGTTAGTATGCAGCTGTTTAGGAGCGCCAGTCAATGAGTTGGTGTGATCTGTGTTTTGTTTTCTGTTGGTTTTAAAAAAAAAAAAGTCTCTCTTCAGAACGTGCCAGCTTTTTCTATTCTGTAATTTGGCTTTAAAGATATGAGACACAGCTCTGGAGCGTTTTCATCCTGTGGGTTTTTTAATCTGGTGTGGCCTGCTATTTTATGAACTCTCTAAGTGCATTTGTGTAAATGCTTATTCAGCCCTCATGAGTTTATTCATGACTATATCGCTAAAGCATTTGGGAGTTCATTATGTTCATGCTTCCGCATGAATGAAGTTGTTTTCTCTGAAAGTGGAGTTTTTGAAGAATTTTCTTCTTAATTTCTCTGTTGGCCTACTGTTATGTAATTGTGCAATTACTACTTATGCAATAAAAGCTCAGTATTTGCATACCTTCTTATTCGGCCGCACACCCTGATTTATTAGGTGCCTGAATCTCCAGGAGAGGTAGGTGGGAATTCAGGTGTGTGGCCCAGGTTCCCTTCTTGCTCTTTGCACCCTTTCACAGTGTGCACTTCTGAACTGCTTGAGAGTCCCTCATTTTTTACTTTTTTGTGTTTCTCGCCTCCTATTTCCCCAATGATGAGAGATTTAATAGGGAATGTTAGTGTTCTCCCAGCATAGACTTAGTTATGCATCGTAAATCAAGAGAGACTTGATGAGAATGGGAGTATTTGCTGTTCCATCTGAAAACTGTGCCCAAAAATTCGATGGTTAGGTTTATCAGTTGTTCATCTATAAGGACAATTCCATCTACAGCTTTAAGACTGATCGATTTGTGTTTTTTTTTCTTTTTGTTTGTTTGTTTTGGTGGTGGTTTTTGGGTTTTTTTTGAATTCTCATGCTGTATCTGAACAGATGACCCAGATTTATGCTGGAGAAACACTAATTTTTCTTTTATTCTTCATGGCCCAAGTGAGTGTTTTGTAAAATCCAATTAAGCTGAATCTTGGGAGGCCCACCTGCAGAAATAGTTTGATGAAATTGGTCAAATGAACTTATAATTAAAGTGGGCACCCACTAATGATTTTTTTGTTGTTGTTTAAGGTTTTATCTACTTCAGATTTGTACTCAAAGGACTTTTTATTTTTTTAACAGCAGATCTGTTTTGAAAGTGGATGGATGGAAGTGCATTCACTTGCTACTTTAAAAAAAATTGAACTTTTGATGTGGAAATACTTAAATGTTGTTTAGAGTGTGCAATTTGAACTGTTCATTAATCCAAAGATTTACTAAGACTGTTTCCCAGACTGTTTTTCAATGGGTGATTGGCAGCTAAATTCTTAACTTTTACCATAAGAAAGAAAATTTTTGTACTCTCAAACCTTGTTCTTCTGTCTGCCTTTTTCTCAGGGTCAAATTCTTGAAAACCTCATTTTGGCTGATTTGAAGAACTGTCTGCTTTCTGTTGCCAAAACAGCCCATGGAAACGTGGCAGTACTTCATGTGGTTCTGAAATTTAAAGCAAGGTGATGTGGAATGTGCTATGCTGGCATGGCAGGGGCTGAGATTCATTTGGTTGTTCTGAAATTAAAACTGATTTATGCCCACAGAAGCTACTAAAGCTTCTAAGACCTTTTTACCCCCTCTTCTTACTTTGAAATTTCCAGAGAAGAAAGCATCTTTCTAGATATCCAAACAGGTGGGACCACTTTCTGAAGAAATTTCCAAGATAAATCAGTAGAATAGCTGGCATCTTCTGCTAGAATCATGTGGGTTTTCTTAGACGTCTGTATGAGTTCAGAAGTGACTCTGGGCTTTTTATCTTATGTTCTGCTGAGGGTTAGTGTGGCCTGTTGATCTCGTTACTACAGACAATGCTCTAATTGATGAAAGTGGTACTGGTGCTTGAAAACTGAGTTCCCCTTAACTCCACTACACTATATATTCCTGCCTGGCTTCTTCCAGACAATGGCTCTGTGTTGTAGCAGTAAATTGGTGATCTACATTAACTAGAAAACAGAACAGGTAAATAATGCCCAAAGAAATGATACGGAGACATTCTTGAGCTACTTTTGAAGTAGTTTGATCCCTGATAACTCATGTTAAGCTATTGGAATGATTTCTGAAAATCTCCGCTGTAGAGAGAATTGATATGAAATAACTTGACTGAAAATAATATGCAGGTGGTATTTCCTTTCTTGTTCACTTACTCTTTTGTTACTTTTAATGTTGTAGCTGAACCTCTTTATTAAAAATAAGCAAGGAATATGCATATGCAGTAACTAAATCTTAAATTATAGTTTCTGTTGTTTCAGTCGTATTCTGGAGAAGCTCGAAAAGAGAATTCACAGACTGTTTTGTAAAAGTTCTTGCATGTTGTAATTTAAAATAATGAGTTTCTCATTGTATTACTAGAATTACTCATAAATTTACATTCCTTGTTTTTCATTCTTGGTGTGTACATTGCTACAGGGAAATTGTAAGACCAAGTATGCTGAGTCTCAGAAATGTTTATTAAATTTTCCTTTCAGTGATTATAATTTGTCTAATTCCCAAGTGCTTTAAATTCAAGTTTGAACATCTATTTTAATAAATATCTTTTTAATTTTTTGAAAAGTGAAGAGTACTTAGAATAGTGTACCACAACCTTTTGTAGTTTAAGCATTTATAGTTTGTAAGTATTTGGCGCCAAGAAGCCTTAAGAATTAGTTGTTTTGAAAGCGGACGAGAAAGGAGGAATCTAAGGACAGGTTTTAATTTTTTTAACTTTTCTCTCTGAAATATTTAGAATGGTAACACTTTTGTCTGAGGATTATAATTTTTTTTGCTAAAACAGCATTTAGAACATACAACTCAAGTATTATAAAATATCTGTCAAGCATTTTCATGCTTTTTTTAGTCCTCTGGGAAATAGAATTGCAGGAGCTTTGAAGAATAATAAATGATCTTACATTGGTGACGAGTAAGAGAGCTCAGCCCAACTAGGAGTGAAAAGTAGAATGAATGAACTTGTGAAATTTTGCAATACACTCGCTGCATTCTGGGAGTACCTGAAGTATATGAAAAGCACATGGATGTGGTCTCTCAAAAGTTGACTAACAAGTTGTGTGTTTCAGGTTACAGTTGGCTTGCTCGTTATTTTAATTACAGCCAGTAAAGTGACAATAAGCTTCTGAAAAATTGCATGAACTTGAATACTGTTCATCGATTGGCATAGGAGCTGATCTGATTTACCATACCAGAAGTTGAACAAAGGGATGGAAGCAGCAAAGTAGATACTTTCCAGTATTTCAGACAAACAGATTTCATTTGTAATATAGCTCAGTGAGGGATTCTGAAAGAAATTTTGCACCTTGGTCATTAATGTCACCTATAAAATCGCTGGAACAAGCAGTTTGTGACTAATAAATCCATCATAAACATATTAGCCAAGTGTTAGTTTTATGCTAGTGTGGGATTCTGCAAATAAAGGAAAAAAAAAGGTTTTTTTTTGTTTAAAAAAAGAGAACTTAAAAATTGGAATTAAAATGCAAATGCGTCTGGAATTAGAAACGTATCAAGAATATTTTCAAGAATTCCATGGAGAAAGTATTTCTCCAACTCAGAAGGGGGTGGGGAGAATGAAGCGTATCTGCCACTGAGAATTGATTGAAAAAGTTGCTCAGACTTTCTAGTGCTTTTCAGAAATTTGGGATGATAGCTTTTGTAACTGGAATTGTAACTAGAATTTACTCCAAGCACAAATATTTTGATCAAACCCTGAAAAAAATCACTGCATGCAAATATACACCTCAAAAAGTCAATGAAGAGGTTCTGGCTATGAGGGTGTAGTCAGTTAAAATAACATTGCTGTCCAAGTAGGAACAGAGGAGTTGAAAATAATGTTTGGACTATGCATCTTTTGGTTACTTAACCCTTCACACTCCCAGTGAGAACGTCATATGCTGAGTCCAGATGAGGGGCAAAGGAATACATGGTGGTGGGACTAATGAAACACTGTTCTGACATTTCATATGTGAAAATACAATTTGATGTTCCGTTCTCCCTTGTCCTCCACTGAAATTTTAATTCCTTTCGGCTGTAGAAACCTTACTGATGAAGTAAATAGTACTGAAAAAGTGGTTGTGTTTTGGCTTTTTTTCATTGCCTCTTTTTTTTTTCCTTAAATGAAAAAAGCCCAACATTTCAGTCTTGTGTTCCACTGTTTTTACAGTTGCATCAGTTTAGCTGGGAGTATTTATGGAGCGCAGCCCTAAGGCCTGGTCTCGTTGCCCAGAGACAATTTATGTATGTTTGTTTTGTAGTCTCAGTATGAGGTTGTCACTGTCCATGTGGCATAGCTACTGTGGCAAATATGAAACTTTTCACTGCCAGTAATATCCTGTGTGACAGAATTTTGATACTTTCGTTTTAAAAAAGCGTGCTGGGAGACTCTGCGAATGCAGAGTATGTATATAAAATAAGTTATGAAGTTTCCAGAGTAAAACCCTCAAAACATGGTAGATATTACAGTTCTAATAAAACAGCTTGAATCTGCTGTTCACTCTGATGGTGTTTTATTATTTATTTATATATTCTCTTGTCAACAGGTTTTCTGCCTTAGTGCGCAGGAGTCTTAATTCTATGCAGCCTATTTCTGGAGGTCAGTCAGTCTGGTATGTAGAAAGGTTAGTGCAAAACTATGGTAAAAAAAGTTATTGCTTATGAGCTTTTTACCTTGTGTTGCAAAAACTGGAATATGTACAATTTTCCAATGAGAAGTTGGTTCTTTTGGATAGATTAGTTCCTTAGGAATACAGCCACGGTGGGTATCAGGTTAAAATCGGAAAATCTGTTTCCTGGGGAAATGATACGGATTTTTCTTCCTTTTCCTGATGTAATGGCGGCTGCTGTTTTTGAGGGTATTTTTGTTGTGTTGTTTGTGTTGTTTGGGTTTTTTTTTGTTTTTTTTTTTTTTCCCTGGGGTAGCTGCCAGCTTTGGCAATCTGTTCTTCACAGTTTGGACTGCAGTGGCTCAAGAAGCCAGTCACTCAGCTGGACGTGATGTGTGACCTGATCCAAGAGACAATTTCCGTCAAAGAGGGGAAATCCCATTCCCAGTCCTATAGCTGTATCACTTTTCTTCCTTTGCATCGAATCTTCTGCTTGCCAGACTCCTTGAGGAATTAAACTTTTTCACTGTGAGAGTGACAGAGCCCTGGCACAGGCTGCCCAAGGAGGTTCTGGAGTCTCCTTCTCTGGAGACTTTTAAAACCCGCCTCGATGCGTTCCTGTGTGACCTACTGTAGGTGATCCTGCTCTGGCAGAGGGCTGGACTAGATGATCTCTAGAGGTCCCTTCCAACCCCGAACATTCTGTGATTCTGTGAACTAGTTTAGCTAATTAAGTCAGCAGAAGCTAATAACTTTTTTGTGGTTACCTTAGTCTTATGTTTGTTCTTTGGGATAGATTGATTTTTTGAGTAGTCAGATACTAAGCCGCGCAAGTGAAGAGTGTAATCCCTTGTCTGGAAGAATGGAAGGAGAGGAATGGAGATAACCTTCTTTTAGCAGCAGTCAGTTACTAGGTCAACTTATTAGCTCACTGACCATAGCTTTGGCATAGTATGGCATACTTTAGCACAGGACTTGAATATTCAACTTTATGAACATAGGTCTAGGAATCTCATATTAGCTGTTTAAAATAATGTAAAATTCTGATCTTAACTTTCCTGTGCCTTATTTTTTTATTTTTCCAAATTGGAAAATACTCCTCTGTCATCATACATGTTTTGTGAAAGTAAATGAATGTGTGAGTGTTCAGGTATTACAATGGAAAGTGCCAAAGAAAAGCACACTAGGAATTTATTTCTTTAGAGCAGTGTACAATAAAGAAATTCTTGCTGATAAGGTAGGATCCTTCTCATGATGTTTCTTTGCACTTAGAAAGATGCAGAGCATGTTAATTACTAATTTTAGTGTCTCCTAACTTTAGTGAGCCTGATTTTGCACCCTTAATCATATTTATTTAATCTGATTTGATTCTGTCAAGTAAATTTTCTGTGCAGTAAAACATAATCGAAAAGACACACTAAGAGCAAGCCTTACAAGAGAATTTGGGATGTATGTTCTAAACATGTTATTTTTACTAGTCAGCAAGTTTAACGTGTGTTTTAATATGAGCTATGCAAAATACTGCTGATTCTTTGGTTGAATATTTTATGCCTTTATTGATTCCTTAATCAACACTTATCTCCTAAATATACTAAATATGAGACTTTGCAAAAAAACCTAAACAGTATAAAACTAGGATCAAAATAATGAAAAAATAATGCTGTAACTAGTGGTCAAGTGAAATTTCATTACCAGGGAGCTGTCTCTTGATTGCTCACAGAAATCGGTTTAACAAGTGGTTGCAGGATTTTGTACCTGATGACAAAGTTGTGAAACTAGGCAGGAAGGAGTAAAATCACCGTCCATTTTTGTACTCTCTCTCATTCTTTTAGCCCGTTTCCTCTTCCCTCATTGTAATTTTGGATTCTCATACTCTTAGACCCAGCCTTCCTGCCTCTTTTCTGAGCTGGGATTACTTACACCGAGCAGAGCTCACAGCTGCAACAACTGCCTGGGATGGGTTCACCGTGGTGTGCAGTGTCAGGCCTTGGATTTCCAATAATTTGAAAGGCTTTCCAGTCGTTTTGCCAACTTCTGTCTGTATGTTCTCTGCACAAAAAGTTTTTAGAAAGTTTCCAATCCACCTGCTTTTTTGAAAAGTAACCCTAAATCACTATTTTTTTATTTGACCTAGAGTATTTTTGAGCAGCTGTAAGTCTATCAATAAGTAGTTTAAAGTTTTAACTTCCTATTTAGAATTGATTAAATACATTTCCTATTGCAAATATTAAGTATGAAGAAAAATTCATTTGACTTCCTGTAGTGTGTAACTGCTATAACCGGAGACTACTAAGAGATGTAGTAATAAAGAGAGGATTACTGCCAGAGAAAACAAATGCTGGTTCTCAGTGCTGATTTTTCAAAAATAATCTGAAGACAAGTCTGGTTTTGCAGAGCCCAGATATCTGGACACTGGGAGTGTGTTTGATCATGCTGAGAGGTTAAGTGTAATTTTTACTTCATGGGAAAAATTGTAATTAATGTCCGAGATCTGCACAGAAACTTTTTTTCTTTCTTTTGGATAGCATAACAGAGAGACTGATCCAGCAATTCAGGCTTAACAGATGGCAGAGTTTCAGGAATGGAATGAAAATTAAAGTGAGATTATAAACTAGGTATAAAGAACATTTTAAAGATTTGCTGAGAGAGAAAATAGTAAGAAGTGCTGCAAGGGTCACTATTGGGGACATTTAAGAGTTTACTTTTTCAAGCTCCTTATAGTTGTATGATCATTATTCATGTTCTGTGGGATGAAACTCTTATCGCTTTCGGCTCTGATCCTTGGTTTGAAAACAGAAGAACTATTTGCCTGAGAATGGGACACTGGTGTGGCTTCTGTGCTGAGAGAAATGAGGTTCTTTAATGACACCAAGCAGTTATGATATCATGCTGTAAATAGAACTACAATAGACGATAATAGAGTAGAATAACAAAAACCCTGTTTATGTGGGGAATACTTTGAAAGAGCAGTCCTTGACTAGCAATCCCAATTATTTGCTGCACAGCTGCTCAACATTCCAGAAAAAGTGTCTTGTTTTGAATTAGCTTCATGCTCTTCAACAGGGACTCTTATTTATAGATCAAAAGTATTTGCATGGATCTAATCAGGAATGATATAAATTAATGTCTCATCATAAACAAGTGCAAAGACATGTAAAGTTTCTCTAATATTCCCTTTGCCAAGTTAGGCAAGCCATTTACAGCTATTGCACGACACAAATAGAGATTTGTGCTACTCTTTCTACAGTGTGCTGTGAACAGTTGTTTCCCATTTCTAGCAGGTGGCAACATGTATTTGTTTACTGGTTTAGTGGGATACTTTTATGAGAAATATTTCTGTAGCCTGACAATAAGGTGCTAGGAATGCTGGCTTTAGAGTAATTGTCCGTGTACTGTGAAGTTGGAAAATGAACCCTGCCTCCCTACCTTTAACAATGCAGTCATCTGGAATAACCTGCTTGGGAAGTTGAACTGAAAAATTTGCTTATTTTTTAATAACCTGAGTGCAAAATGTTGAAGATATTGCAAAAGGAGATAACCAAACCTGAGACCTCTGTCTCAGCTGGCTGGCCTTTTTCTTACAGAATAGTCTGCTGTGCTTTCTCTCCCACCCTTTCCCAGCACTGAATTCTTAGCTGTGCCATGCCTCAGGTGGAACTGGGGGGGTGGAAGATGCCCTGTTCTAGACTTGCTTTGCCCAGAACACTTTTGGTAGGTGAGAGATGTGGGGTTTAATCCTTTTGTTTTGGGATGCTGTATGTAAAATGTGGATGGTGCTATATCTTTTTCTATTCTTTTCCTTGTCGAGCATCTGGTTTTCGGGCTGATCTCTGCAAGTGCCTACTCGCCACCTAGGCATTGAGGTACTCTAGATTTTGTTTGGATTGGTATGAGGTCACGAACCGTGGTAGCTAAGTGAATTTGCTGATGCTTGTATGGGAGCTTTCCCAAGTGTGAGGGAGATACCTCACAGCAGAAAGCTCAGAGGTGCTTGTTTGGAAATGACACAGATGTGTTGATGCAGTCTGGCTTCATAGGTTTGGGAAAACATAAATTAATTCCTTTGTTATTGAGCGAGAGGCAGTAGTTGGGGTTTGCGACTGAAGTCTTCAGAGTGCAGATTAATAGTCTGTGTTCAATGTAACAGAAAAGTGGTGACACCCAGGAAAAGGGATGAAATATTTGAAAAGTAAGCCAAGTAAACTTCATAGTAGCATGCTGGAGACTATGAGAAGGGAAAGATTTTATTTTCAGGTGAGAAAAAACCAGTGAAATAATGCAAGTGTCTGTCTGTAACAGCCTGGACTAGAATTTTAGTTATATATGATTTACAAACCTTTGAATCAGCAGTATTTAGACCTAGCTTGAATGTGAGCACCTGGAGAGGCCTGCATTTAGAATTGTCTCCAATGTTGCAAGCCTAAGACATAAATGTAATGCTGACCATATCTACTCTAAGACTTAATTTTGTCTTTCCTACCACACAGATATATACTAATGTTCAGCTAAAGTAAAAGAAAAATGCTGCCACCAAGATTTGTCCTCAAGAGACTGAGATATTTTACTGAGCCACAAGCCAATGAAGTGATTAATCTAAGGTCAACCTTTCAGTTAATGCTGAGCACTTCTCACAGACTGAAGCTTTGAGGGATGATGAGGAGGCAGATTTGCAGTTTCTTCTTTCGCCTAGATGTGGCAACAGCACGTCAGTCTCCCCCTTTCCAAGCTTCTTGTTGTCGCTATATTTGCTGTAGATGCATCCTGTCTCTTCCTCCAGCTTACTGAGAAAGAGATCGAACAATAATCACTCCTGGGGTTGCTTGACTTATGACATGCCACCAGCCAAGCCACTGATTTAATCTCCTTGGATGTAGTGGTGGAGCCAATTTACAGCCCATCTGGCCCCTTGTGCTGCTCGTGCTTCCTTGCCTGCTGAAGGAGGCGGCTGGGGGATGCCGTGCGTTGTCCAAACCACAGTCTTTTGCCACAGGAGGGCACTTGGGTTGGTCAAGCACAATTTGTTGTTAGTGAATCCACGTTGAGTGTACGTACTTACCTTGTCCTTCACGTGTTTTTGTGCTCCCGTGTCTTTCTCATTTCATGTGAGGTGATTGTCATGTTAATAAATGCCAAAATAGTATGTGTGTGTATGATCTCTGTGATGTTAAATGTCTTCCTGCGCCAGTTCCCCTTCACTACAAAGAAGGAAGTCTTTGCTTGGATTTTATAGGGCAATTTAGAAAAATCATGTAAAACATATCCCTTCTTTGTTGTAATGAAAAATGTTTATATATACTGAACTGTAATTGAAATAAGCAGAATTCATATAGTAAGTCAAAATCTCGTGCAGGACTGCACATAGTACTGAATAGCCTCACTCCTGCAGTAGAGTAGCTTGCGATGGTTTGTAGAAGTTTTCGCTGAAAAAAACCCATAGTAAAACAAACAATTGACTCAGACTTTGCATTCTCAGGATTTGGTAGGAGATTTGGAAGTGTAAAATATGTATTACTGCGTGGGGAAGTGTTTTTGTAAAACTTAAAGTGCAGTGCTATATGGCTTGGCAATCTATTGTCTCATTCCTACTAAAATAACCTTGCAAATTAGAGAAAAGCAGGAATTATATGAAAAGAGAAAGAACAGAATTTGCCTCTAGTGAAATATGCTTACAGTAACAGCTGCACTCAGAGGAACTGCAGGATGTTCATAAAATAGTTTATTTTTTTCTATATAGTTGGTAAAAAGTCAAACCAACTGACTAGTGTTAATGTTCTGATAAACAGCTGCATTTTCCTAGTTGAAGTTTTTTTAATAGTTTATGAATGCTTTCAAGGAGTGAAATGTAGTGATAGCTAACAAATAATCAGGATAGTGTTTCCCACATAATTATGGGGAGGAAGGTGGGGTTTTTTTTGTGGGAGATTTTTTTTTTTCATCATAGGCAGGCACTTACCTGTTGGGGCATTTGTATGTTATTATTTTGGTGACCTTTTTTTCTGTCTTTTGGGACAGAAGGTGAGGTGTCACTAACTCAAAAAAGTTTAGTAATTTTGATTTTTATCAAATTTTTTAAGCCTCTCCTTTTTTTTTTCCTGTATGATTTGTCTTATTGTGCCCATCGTGTATAAATGCCATCAGCAAAAATAAATTACAGGCAAGGATTTAAAGTTTTTTTTTTGTAATTCATGTATTCAGTGCTGAAGTACTGTCTACATATGGTTCTATGTATAGTCAGAATCAGCCCAGAAAACTAAAATAAGTTGAATTGGGTAAGTCTGATTCTTTGAACTACAAAACGCTCAAGCTTATCTAAAAGCTTGTCTAGTATAAAAAAAACCCCAAACCAAACAACAAAGAAACGTGTGAAGACCTCCTGGACCCTCTAGCAGAGGCATGGGTGTCCTTGTGGTTCTGGTTGTCTCTTGAATTTCCAGTTGTAGCCTTTGCGCTGCTGGTAAATCCATGAAAGCTGGTGTGTTGGAATTAATCTTCGCCTGCTTTTTAAAACTCAATGAAGCTGCACTACTTTGTCATGACACAATCTAGTATCTCTGAAAAGGAAAAGGTTAAAAAGTCTCCAAGAGATACAACAGCCTAGTAGCAGTATAAATATTGGGGTTTTTTGGTTTTGTTTTTTCTTCCCAGTTTCTATCATCTGATTTTTTGTGGTGATGCAGGATGATAAAATTTTGCTTGTATTCTTTCTGTGTATTTGCTGTTACAGATTAAATTTATGAATCCCTAGCCTTTTTTTTTTTTTTTTCAACTATTGAATATGGGAAGAGCCAGTGCTTGAATACACATTTAAAGTTCTTGTTCGTTTTGCTCAAAACTCTGAAGAGGTTTCAGACTAACATAGTAGGAGGATTTGCACATTCTTTTCTTGGTGACCTTTCATATTTTGTTTCCACAGTTGCATTTAAAGATGGCTTTATTTGTCCATTGCTGTGCATGAGAGTGCTTCACCCCTTTCCTGAGCTTTTTCTGGACAAATACAGTTTATCTGTAGAAGATTGAGGTGCATTTTCACAAAGAATGTCTTGTACTAAGCTTGGTTTTTGGCTGAATTTTTCTAAGACATGTGAGTTTTTTTTTTTCGTTGAAGTCCTACTCAATTTTGTCAGCATTGAACACCTAATATGACTCTTTTTTAAAATCTTTTGCCAGGGACTGAATGTTTCAGGCCTGTGTTTATCTTACTAACTGTAAAAAGAGAAACATATTTCAACATCAATCTTTGTTCTTTCTAATGAAAACTGATTCTTGTACTTCCTGCAAAAGTTACGTTATTACACGCTGCTATTTTATGTTGCAATGGTGTGTCCTGACTCTGCTGTCTTCTAAAGACTGTGTATTTTTAGGTATGCATACAGAAAAACAGCTTCGCTGTTCGAAGTCCTGTGCTTTTCGAATGCAGCATAAAAGCATGTAATGGGTTGAGGAGTTTGAAGGTCTGGGGATTAATAGTTATTTAAATTAAGTTGTGATAAACCACATATGAAATATAAGTAAGAACGTTCCGAAGTGGAGAAATAAGATGTATCTCCTCCAGAGCCCTATGCTGCAAGTAAAATAGCTTAGTCCACAGTGACTTAAAATATTTGTAAATTATGTAATAAAAGTAAGGTATAAGAAGTATTTGTTGCGGTTCATGCTGTATTTAATGCTGTATTAGGCTTTGGTGCTGCAATACTTGCTGTTTGCTCTAATAAATCCCGAATGAACGTTGAGTGCTATATTGCATATTTGTTGCTTCTACTTATGGCCGTTTTACTATCGGAGTCTATGAAATGAATCACTTGCAGAAGACACCCTAGGGACAAGCTCTCTATTAAGATGACTTAACAGGTCTTTCATGTCTCCGGGTTGTACAATAAGAACAAGTCTAAAGTCATCTTGGGTGGAATTTCTGGATGTAAAGGGTGCCTGAAATGTCTTTGGTATTTCTTTTTCTTTGGAATTTAACAATTTAATGTGTCATATCTACGAGAGATAGAGGAAAAATTTAGTCTAATAAACACTTGCAGAATTAATTAATAGGAGTGTGTGGATTAAATTATTTTATCTTCAAATTGGTTGTAGATTGTTAGGTGTGCAGATACAAGCATGTGTCTCCAGAACTGAGTTTTTTGTGCTCATGCATCAAAAATCGTGTTTGTCTGAAATGGATGCTATTAATCCATTAAGGCTTTTATCAACGATACACTGCTATAATGAGTTATTTTCTGGGTCTCTCCTAATTGCACTGTTCTATAAATTTCCTGAATACACCATATTTCACTTTCCCCAAGCAAGTGTAATGACTTAATATCTGCAGTATTTCCTCACAGGAGTAATCTATCCTTACAAAGTAATTTAATTGGAGCTGATTGAACGGGTCACAGAAGTTTGATATCTCTCTTACAGGCCTTAGCTAGTTTTAGACTAGCCGTGCAATGTTTTGTTTTCTTGCAGCATATAAATATAAATTATATTTGGACAAGGAGAAATATATGCTAGAAATGCTTGAATCATTAGTAATTGTTACAGCTGGGGTGGGGTTTTTTTGGATTAGGAAAACGCATTTGTGCATATAGCAATGTAGTTTGCTTTGCCAACAGGCATTTCTGGAGTGTGATGCAGTTGTGACCAATATTCAGCATTATTACACTGAAGTTTATGATGGGAACTAATGAAGAAAAGAGTGTTTTGCAGCGCTTCACAGTTAAAACTGAGGCTTTCGGTTGCTTGTAGCTGAGAGGAACAGGATGGATGGGAAGTAACTTGGAAGACGTGAAAGTGAAATGTGGCTAACTTTTTCTGAAAGGGAGAAAAAAAATCACTGATAATATTACAAATACATTTCTAAGGTCTTTTCCTGGAAAGAATTGCTCTAGCAGGCACAAGTCTATGACATGTTTGTCAATAGGAGACAGCTGAGTTAGGATGGCTGTCACCAGCAGAAAAGACAGTAGGTATTTTATCTGCAAGACGAAACACTGTTCTTTGGAACGACTGTAAGAGGATAGATGCCAAACAGTAAGGGCCATTTTTTACTGCTTTACTCTCCTTTTTTGTTGTACACTGAGAGAATATATCCTGTGAGAGAGAGCAAAGTTCTGATCATTGCAGAAATAGCAAACAGATTTTTAAACTGATCGTCTCCAAGTTTTTTCCTGACTTGCAGATTCAGTTTCCCTTGGTGGCAATGTGAGGATTATCAGATTAATATTTGAACACAGATGTTTCTTTAGATGTTTTTTAATGTCTCATACATAGCCATCTGAAGTTCAACATTTTACCATATTTAAAAAATGATTTGAATAATTAATAATTTTATAATTATGTCTGAATAAAATCTTTGCTGCTCTTGGAATACTTTTAAAAGAAAGAAATAAAAACTTCATGTTTGATTTTGCTGTATTCAAATGAGTTTAAATCAATCCTAATAGATACCAATATGATATTATTTATTAAATATTTGATGTCTTAGGCCTTCATAAATGGACTAATTTTATTTCTATTTGTATTAGTCTTTTTAGGGACTTTAGTGTCTGACTCAAGGGCTGGGGAAAAAAAGGTATCTTCAGCTTGTTACTGTCAAATGAGGATGTGTTAGGAGGGAAGATACCAGGTGTCACAGATTTAGAGGAAGACTGGCTGTCACATTCCTCAGAGCTCTTTTTACTGGATGATAAAAAAAACTAGGGAGCCCCGAGGTGCCTGTACTCCTGTCGTTTGATTCTTTTTTTTTCTCTGATTTTTTCTTTCTCTTCAGACTAAAAACTTTAAAACAGTTGGATAGCAATTTTACTGTGGATTATTCTTAGTCAGAGGCATACAGGTAGAATCACTTGAATCTCGTTTTGTTAGGTGTGGTGTTCCACTTCAAACCTGTGTAAAAAATGTGAGATCATCTGAAAAACTGTCACGCCGAATATACTGGAGTGGAAGTCTCCCTCACTGCTGATAGAAAAAGGAGAGGAGTTGCTCACAAAGTGATGATTTTTCATAAAAGAGATTTTACTTTGTGAGATTTCCTGTAAATTTTGGTACTGAAAACTAGAAGCAATGCAAGTAATTTGAGGTGGAGCTTTAGGGGAGCAGTGTGTGTGTGTTCCTTTTTTCATTCATTCTTTTCAAAAGGTGGAATTCTTGAACTTTGGTTACAAATTTGGATCCCAACAAATTAAATCTGAACAAGTTGACTCTGGACAAGCCAAACTATAACCTTCTCTTTGATTAGCTAGATGGATTTGAGCTGCTTCCCCTCTGCCTCCCTCTCTTCTGTTAAGAACATTTGTCAGTTTTCTGATTGTCTCGGTATATTTTTCGAATGAACTCTCTTTTTCAATGGCCTTACTGAGATACAGGCTCCAGGTCTCTACTAGTCCAGCAATGATGACTTCACTCCTTGCAGCCTTTTTTTATTTTTTTCTATATCTAATGTTCATACACCAAAATATCATGTATAAAATGCAGTCAATCTATATTAAAATGTACACATTGTCTTATCAGTAATAAGTGGGTCAACACACTTTAAAATATTGTCACACTATCTTCTTCTGTCTGTATTTCAATAGATCTGCCTGTGCTTTGTATCTAGTGTCCTGAGTGTCCTCATTAATTAAGACAGCTTTCATACAGTTTTCAAGAAAAAAAAAAGAAAAAAGGTACAACCTCTTTAAAGGGGTAAAAAGGTTGCCTTGGTAGGTCAGTGTGCCCTGAAATAAAAGGTGCTTCTGTGACAGCAGATGTCTGAATTTCATGGACACATTCCCGTAGGATTAGCCTAAATTAGACTTCAGTTATGTTTGTACAGCTCCGGCTGTAATCTGTTTGAGATATGGAGACCATATAAAAGTTGTCGTAATGTCAAAAATTAAGAATTCTGAAACTGGTCCATGCTTCTTTGGTAGATGGAGTGATACTTCACTTTAGGGCCACAAAACTCCATGGGTTATTTTATGACATAAAAGCAAATTACTTAGATCACTTCCCAGAGTTTTCACGGTGTTTGCCAAATCGATGAGGGCGTAGTCAGCAGAATTCGAGATGTTGTCTAAGCGAGTTGTAGGTTGTATTAAGTTACAGTGGCCTGGGCTGTGCTCTGGGAATCCTGCAACTTCTGGTCAAGCAGTCCTTTCACTTACCTGTGGCAATAAATGGGCAATCGTTTAATAGCTAAAAAAATAAATAGCAATCAAGCTACGCCGCTTCTGATTCTGTTAGGTAGAACTTTTATTGTGAGGATTGCAATAGGACTGCTTCAATTACATCGATTACCAAGCTTATTTTAGGTCTTAAAACCATAAGCCATACTTTCTTGTACATTTATTATTATATATTTGAGAATTAAACCAAAAGATGTTTTGTGTGGAGGAAGGCTGCTAGGTTGCAGCAATAGGGAAATATCTTCTATTTTCTGGTATATGTACTTATTTAGAATCTCTACAATGTCTTTTCTATATTGCTGTTTTTAGAACAAAGGGCCTTTTTATGAACTTTTTTTTGCTACTTTAGCAAAAAGGATGGAGCAGAGGAATCAAAGGAATGCTAACGTTTTCTTCTTATAATTTTGTAACTAGGTATTCCAAGTTTTTTTGGAATTGTGAGTTTCTCGTTCTAATTTAACTTTCAGAGTAAGTAACAGGTATGATAAGTTCAACTTCAGTATACAAGTCCTTCTTTTAAGCAAATATTTTCAGAGGAGAAAAGCCTTCTGTGCTTTATATTCCAATATTCAGTATCCCCTGTAATTCTTTAAATCATTTTTCCATAGTTATTAGCTTTTCTCTGAAGTTTTTCTACACCAGTTGTATTTGTCCTGATTACTTGCTCTTGCTGTTTTCATCTTCTGAATGTTGAAAATTTAATTCAGCTATAAGCTTTTTTTACGAGTATCATTTTTGCTGAGTCTTTTGGTGTATATTGTATTCCAAATGAGGTTTTGAGTAGTGATTCCTAAAAGCCAGCAATAAGAGCACCTGTATTTTTTAAAGTTTTTAAACAAAAGGGATTTTAAGGGCCAGAGTATGAGAAAGCCAAGTGTAAGGCACTAACCAGTATTGGATATAATATGGATGGTCTAAATTTCTCCACCTCAAAAGGTCTAGATTTCTCGTCCTTCTAGTTAATCTCTAGTCAGCCACTTTCAGCTGCAGAAACTTCTGAGGAATTAATCTTTAACTTCTCTGTTTCATGATCCCTTTTTTTAACTTTGATAATCATAAAGCAGCATTAGAGTGAGAACTGTCTAGATTAATTGCTGCACATTTCTTTTAATAATACAGGATTTTTACAGTTACAGTTATGTTTTATATGGATGCTTTATTCTTATCTTGTCGACTTAAAAAACTTGAAAGCAATTAATGATCTTATTGTAGGAAAGTCCTTTTCTGAAATTCATTATACGTTTGCCTTTGGTTTAAATTTCATTTTTGCAGTGGAAATGAAAAACTTCCCCATTAATTCTCTCCTCATTATTTAAGTCTTCGTATTAAGAGATACAGTACCTCAAATGTTCATGTATTTCCGTAATGGTTGTCCAGATGTACTTACAGTATAACTGCACTGCCTACTTCTAAAGAGATTGATAATTGTTCTTCAAAGACTTTCTGGAAGCCATGTACAAACTTGGTTGAAAAATTAAGCTCACAGAAGGAAAACATGGTAGCACAAATTAAGTATTGACATGAAAAGCAGGCATTTTTGCTTTTGTTTTTACATACTTTAGTTTCTGTCACATCTTTAATTAGCAGGTATAAATCTAGTGACAATAATACATCTGAATGGCCACAGGAATCAACTCGTCTAATGTCAAAATTAGAATAACTCTGGATTTAAGTAATTACTAAGATTTTCAAAAGTGCCTGTTCCATAAACCCAGTAGAAAATTTCTAATGAAGATATCTGAAGATTTATACATTCACAGATTTATATAAAGATACTAAAAAAATGTGTAGATTAACATGATAACAATTGATCCGTATTCAGGATCATTAGCCTGCTATTAGATCACAGCAAACATAAGGTTTGTTGAGAATCTCGCTTCCATTACTTCTCAATTTTTAATTGAATAGTCCGTCATTCAAATCATACTTTGTCTGTTTAACTGCTTTTTAAGTACATTTGATTGATGTGTGACAATTATTAGTGCCTAGTATCATCCACAAGCAGGATGTGTGCACAGGCAGGTTATGATCTGTGCCAAGGCAGTGTGCAAAATTTGGAATAGCAATATTTTATAATGTAATTTAGTATTTACCTTTTTACACTTTGTATATATCATCTTTATTACATGTATTTTATTTATTGGCAAATAGGATTTCAAAAGTAATTTATTGTTCAAAAATTACCAATTCTGGCATATGAGTATACTGTTTAAAGTTAAGACATAATCATTCCATCCTCCCATTACCTTCACATAGTAACTTCTCTTTCTGCAAAACTCAGATACAAAGAGTATTACTTCTAAAAATGTAACATAAAGGGAGAGAATATCTATGTAGTACTAGTTTAAAAAGTTTTACTTCATCACAAACCCCTTTGTTCTTTAGAGAGCATTTGTTACACTTGATGGAAGTCAAGCTTGAAAGGGGTAATTTTTTAAAAATATCCTCTTAACAATTTAAAACCTTAAGTTCACAACTTTTTCTTTAGTTTTTACATGTAGTACTAAATCATTGGTATTGATGTTCACTTAGCTATGATAATATGTTGTGTAGAGAAGTAAATACTGTTGCAAAATGCTTTGATTTTTTTTACTTATCCAGAAGTTGAGTACCAGAGACTTACAGTTATTTATTTTTTTAAATAAAATCTTACAATATCAATAGTTGCTATTGCTTTTGATATGCTGAAAAGATGCAGTTACTTGAATACTATCTAATTAATTTTGATGGAATGACAATTGAGAAGGCAGTTTCTTTGTAACTGAGACGCCCAACAATAGTTCTTATAATTGGTTTTAGGCATGGCTTTTAGTGTATAATAGGGGTCTGATATTGATCTTGGTAAAATAAAGCTTTCTATGGGAATCATTAAATCATTTATTCTGTGCTGGCTTCAGTGTAAGTTATTACTTAACTTGTCATTGTTATAGGGAAAATTTCCTTTGAAATCATTTACTGCTCTGTGGGATTTTTAACTCTGCTAATTAATACGATTATTGGTTACTTCCTAGTAATTAAATATCTAGGACGACTTTTGGGATCTTGTGCCTTTGTCCATTAATCTGTCATTTACAGTAATAATATCCAAGATGTCAGTATCAATTCAACCTTTTACAGACTCACTATTATTAATTTATGCCACAGCTATTTCAGTCCTTTGGATATGGGGTAAAAAGTATTCGAACTACTGCGATCACAAATTGCACTCGGGATCCATAAGCACCCATTTGGTTTCAGGTCTATGGGATATTTTATTGATTCTTAATTTTCTACTTTATTTCTACGTTGTCAAATTTGATATTTTCCTAAGCAATAGAATATGAAGAACTGGAACGGAATGAGCGATTCGCTTTCAGAACAGTGGCAGATGCTTTGCTGCTTCCCGAACTGGTGGTGTTTCCGCCGTGCGCTTCTCCAGCTGAACACGCTGGGGCAAGCAGAGCCCGTTACCACCCGCAGTCTAATGTCAGGCAAAAAGAGAAGAAACAGCAATTTTTTAACCATTGCCAACTCTGACCAGTGTCAGTTCTAAACTTGCATAGACAGCTGATGTTAGAATGTTAGGTAATGCCTTGTACATAGATAGAAATCCAAATGAGTCAAGAAGGATTTATTTTAAAAGGACACATTTTAAAATGTTGATTGTTATAATAATGTTTTGTTTAAACTGGCAATAAGCGTAACTTTTAAATGAAATTAAATGCTCTTCAAAGCTTAGGTTTAGAAGCCTGAGGTTCCTGTGTTTGCCTTATAAAGGAGTCAAAGATATCCTTCATATTTAAAAGCAGTGTTCTACAATATTAGAGTGGTGTTTTGGTCTTACAGCAGTTTGTATGTTTCCAAGCTTAATATTTCCATTTATTTCAAATGCATCTTCTATAATGCTGTAAGACTTAAAATTTGTGTTTACTAAAAAAAGTAATTGTATCTTATATTTAAAGATATATGATCAAGGTTGCTTACTGCCTAGTTCTATGTTTTTCATAGAATGCACATCTAATGGGAAGTGAAAGTTTGTTCGTTTGGTTGTAAATTCTTTTCCTTTCTAAAATATGTTAATATTTATAGAGTTTATCAACACCCTGGCATATAATTGCCAACCTGTATGGTTCTTGCAGATAGATTTCAAAGCATAATAAACAAATTGATGCTTCAGGGAGCAAACCTTACCTGCAAGTAGTTTGAGGAATTGCTCCCCGTAGTAGCTGATGGTGATGAAAACGTTTCACCAGTGCAGGCCTAGTTTGGAGAAGTGATTTTGGGGAATGCATTTCCACCCAGAAGACTTGGGAATGGAAGGAAAATATTGAGGACATGGAGAGGGATTTTTTTTGTATGTAGCCACTGCTGGCCATTTGGTTTCCATCACTTGTCTTATAACTGGGATGCAATTTAGGATGATCTTGGCTTTAATAAACAAGTGTATTGAATTTTATCTTTTGCAGACATTTCACTTTTCCTTGGTTCATTTCAGTGCAAGAACCTGCCTGTGTGTAGCACACTTAAGTGTTCTGGATTTTTGAAGTCTGTAGCATGGCAATCCATCAGCCACCCCTGTTGGGACATGTCCCACATCGGGACGTGGGACTGTGTTGATGGGAGAGTGGAGTGGGGACCTTTCTCTAGATGGCCCTACAGCTGCTGTGAGCAGCCTGGTTAGCTCAGTGGGTTGAGCACGGTGCTGACAGTGACCAACACCGAGGTCACGGGTTCGATTCCTGCTCAGTCCCCATGTGTTGCCTGGTCTAGTCGAGAGGTGGCGTCCCTGCCCAAAACAGCGAGGTTGGACTCGATGATCCTCTAAGGTCCCTTCCAGCCTAGGCCATTCTGTGATTCTATGATATGACTTAGTGAAGCTAGAAGAGATCAGATGTTCTGTTTTCTGCTGCAGTAGGGAAGAGGCGATGGAGAGCCAGCACTGATACATGGGGAAACAGGACAAACAGCTTTGCGCTACGAATAATGAGTGAACTCCCAGCAAGTTCTAGTCTGTGGTGGAGAAAACTTGGTGCTGGATATCTTTTCTGCAAAGCAGAAGTAGCTGCCTCTTGTCATCTCCGCTCTAACTTGCTTCCCAAACCCAAAGTGTGCCCTCTGGAAGAAAGATGACAGAGACTTGGACTTGAGCATCTTGTGCTGTAAAATATATCTGCACGTGAGGTGAAATGGATGGGGTCAGGCACTTCCACACCTGTGTATTGCCAATATTTACTTAAGGCAAGAGCTGGATTTTCTTAAAACGACTGGGAGTGCAGGGGTGTTTTCCAACTTGAAATTTTATTAATCAGCCAGAGTGGAAATTCTTGCATAAATGGAAAGCAACCTTTATAAAACCTTTAACCATGCATTTACTAAATTTTTTTGGCTGATTGGCATTTTCTAGTGAAATAATAGTTCAAAATTAAGATCATTAATTAACGAGTGAAGAACTGACCCAATGCCAGCAACAACTGAATCACTAATATTTTAAGCCATCTGCTGTAGAATTGGATACTTCAGAATCTGACATTTTACTCCCTCTATGTGGTTAATTTTCATCTAGGTCTTGACATAGAGACACTAACAATCTCAATCCAGATATGTAACACTGTGAGAGAAAACAAAAGCATATGTTATACTTTTGGTCTTTTTTTGATTTTTTTTAGAAGACAGTTTTTCATTTGTTTTTGAAATGTAATGTAATTGCAGAGGTACTTGTCTTGGAGTGTTGAACTCCTGATGTTATTTACTGAAGCAAAAACGTTTACTTTTTCAAATCTAATTATGTATAGGGAGAGCTGTCTCTAGAGCTTTGTTTTTCTAGCAGTGTGACTATGAACCATGAAGGAGCAAGGAGGAGTAAGCAGTAGCCTGCAGAAAGTTCAGGAGTCATCTTGAGGAGGAGGTGGGGAAGTGGCAGTGAGAAGAGAGGACAGCAAGTATTGTGAGCTTTAGAAATAAGGGAAATGTGAAATACTAGGGTTTCCACGTTACAAAAGCAGATTCCAAGAGCAATTTTTTGTACAGCGATCCCTGCAGATCTTCTGACAAATGTCCTTTATGAGTAGTATTTTTGGAGTAGTTGGCCTGCAGAAGGTTCCCGAACAGGTTGGACTACTGATACTCAAAAGTAGCATGGTGAGTCTTTCATGGAAGAAATCTCTGGTTGTCTTCTTGGATGCAAAACTCTTGTTTTTTTTCCCAGTACTCTATTTCCAGCCAACTATTTTTCATTTGACATTACTTGAGCAGCCTGTAGTACACCACAAATCAATGGGGAGTTCATCTAATTTACGTAAATTTTTATCTAGACCTTTTAAAAAGTCAGCGTTATTGGAGAATGTGGCTTGGAAAGCAGCAAGGGGAACTGACGGCTAAGGGACCTGCTGACTAGTGGTGAGTGGATGTCTCTTGTTGTTCTTGGTGACAGTGTAGCACTCTCATAGGCAAGGATTGTCATCCTCTCTGGCAGAAGATCAATGCACCAGAATGGTTCAAGAGTTCCTTGAAGAAGCGTATTCAGTATATAGTGACACAGTGTGCCACCACCACATGTATTCTACCAGGAATAATTCTTACTTCTGTTGTAGGCATCTGTGTGATAACTGGTTAAAAGATTTGAGGACGTGAACCAGTTGCTTGGGTGCTGGACATAATGCTCAGTGCTGCCTCTCTTTCTTGTATCTTCAGTTTTCATCCAGAATTAAGGAACACATTTCTTGAGAGATGCAAACTATTTTGTGCACGTTTAGCTTTCAGTCTTTTTACATATTTTTTTTTGAAAGTCTCTGCCTAGTTTTTGAGAGACTATTATATTCATGGTCAAAGCTTTAGCCTTATTTTCAAGATGTAAAATGTTATGAACTTAAGATAGTTTAAAACTTTGAGATAAAAACATTTGTCTTTGGAATCAGGAAGAGCTGACCTACAAGTTAATGTGGGCTGGAAATTTCATTTCCTAGTGTAGCTTAGGACTGAAATTAATTTCCATTAAATACTATTACAGTCTTATCACTTTCCAGACCACTTGCCAAATGCACTTCTTGCTTGATCTTACTTCTGTAACACAACAAGCATATATGTTCAAATAAGGAAACTAAAAGTAGCAGGCTGTGCATACAGCTCTATTCTCAGAGTAAACTGAACATTTGTAGTTACATCAGTTATGTTGCAGAAAGATACTGAGGTACTATGATGAATCTAGTTGCACTAAAACTTTTTTGGAATAAAGCAACATTAGCTTGTTACATTTGGACTGACATACTGCGCCAGATTTTTGGTATATGTAGTGCAGAGATCTTGCACCTTGATGTGAGCCTGAAGAAACTTTGAGATTTCTAACATCTACCAAATTCAGTGCATGAAAACATAATTACCTGTTTATTCCCTTCTGTAAATTTCAGAATTGTCTTACAGCAAAGATCAGGTAGCTTTGCGCTGATGTGCATCTCGAGAACTAAGTGAGCTGTTGCTCTGTGACATTTGAGAGCTCTTGAATGTGGCTTTTGAATGTAAAGAATGCAATTCACAAATTTTTAAGGTCCTTTATTTTGAGAGAAACTACATCTCACTACTGTGCGTGAATAGAAGAGGGAAAACCCAGTTTAAAACCTCTTTCACCCCCGTATGTCTCTGAAAAGGAGATTTTGCAGAACTCATTGTGAAGCAGCCGGGAGCCACTCTAGTTCTCTCCTCTGCCTTCTTACTGCTGAATAAAAGAAAGAGCAGATGAGCTTAACTGTGTAATACAGATAAAACATAATCACTTTGGAAAATGAACAGTGTATGCTAGTGTTGGTTATAACACATCATATACAATTGTCAGTCTCAGATGCAGGACACTGTCTAATTGTACTTTTAATTCTTTGTTTTCTAACACTTAATTGTATTAAAGGACGCTATATCCCAGCCACTAGCATTAATCTTCTACGTAAGCAATTCCTGTAATTGTGGTGGAGATTGCACATAGAATTTAGTAAGGTGTAAAAATACTCTGAGATGGGAGTGTAGTTTCTTAATGAAAGAACTTGTAGGGAGATGTAGATTGACTCTGAAATGTGGGGGAAAGAATTACGAGTTGTGCAATTTCTCTAGTCAAGTATGGAAGTTGTGATTATGGGAAGATGGTCAGTGATGCCTTTGAGACTAGATGGCTGTCTCCAGAGCCCAGCGGTAAGGAAACCACACTTGCAAGTAATTTGGTAATCACACTTTTAAGTATTTTTGTAGAGTTCAGTGATGTTTTCTGTTTTGACAAGTAGGTATTCTTTTTTATAGTTACAATTTACAGCACTTGCAAGCTGATCTTGATCTGTGGAATTTAACATCGTGTTATGGATATGCATCCATGGATTCCTCATCGCTGGAGGATGTCAAAAAAGCTGTTTTGTAATCTTGTACCATGAAAATAAGGGCTTATGATTATCAAGTTATTACACTAAATTTTGGAAGACATTTTATTTGAAACTAGATTAATTTTATTAAAAACATGGAATAGTACAAAAACGTTATTCACAGCATTAAAAAAGTAGTGGACAACAGGTCAAAACCCCATAAGCTTTGTTTCTCATGGTGTGCTGACAAAGAGGCAATCTTGGCCTTATTTTCAACATTTTTATCAACAGAGAAAAACCTTTCACTGATAAATTGAGTAAAAACTGCTTTGATATGATTTAGGAAGAAAAAAAAAGTGCCACAGAGCAATTAAGTTTGCTCTGATAAGCTGAACTCTATCAAATTGTGTTCAGATTTTAGGTCATAAATGCAAATTGGGGAACTGTCAGTTGTACTCCCAGGGCAGAGAACTCCATCCTAAAAAGAGGTGACTTTGTACTGGTGACAAATAAACTGCAGACCCAGGTGCAAAGTCTTTTCCCCTTAGGTGTGGTCCCAGAATCTGTCTGAGGACTGTGAAAGAGAGCGGTAAAGGTTCTTCTGTGTCGGATGTGGATGTAACTGCTCTTGCAAGTCTTTGTCACCCAGAATCTGTCTGAGGACTGTGAAAGAGAGTGGTAAAGGTTCTTCTGTGTCGGATGTGGACGTAACTGCTCTTGCAAGTCTTTGTCGTATTCTAGCAATGCAGTCCAATGCTTTAGGAACTTGATGTTCTATTTAAGGATTCAAAGGTTTTGACAAAAGTTAGAGTCAGAAACATGATTTTTAGGAGGGTTTCAAGGAGCTTGATCTCTTCTGCAAGTAGATCAAGGGATGGCTTGGTGATTCCTGAGAGGAGGTACCTGTTGAAAGAACATCAAAGAGTTCTTCCATCTGCCAGGCAAAGCTATAAGAACGTCTGATGACTGGAGGTTTAAGCTAAACTGCCAAGCAAAACCAGCCAGTAATAAAGGACACTCGTTGCTGGAAGAGCTTACCATGTCCTATGTTGGAGCTTATGGAACTTGCAGTATTTTTAATGATGATGATTTCCTAGGTGTCTCTTCCAGTCTATATTGGAGATACTGTCAGTTTGATCCCAGCAGTACCTTCTAGGATTAATAGTGCTAACCTGATTCAGTTTTATTCAGTAGTTAGTTATTCAGGTAGGAAGGTTTTGTGCATCCCTGTGAGCTGTGGACCTCACCTTCTCTATGGCTGAATCAGTCCATTTAAGTAATGTCTCTGCATTTCCTAAGAATGTGTAAGACCTGCCCATGTGTCAGAAGGGCCGGCAGGTCCCTCTGTCCTGTGTGCTGACTAGAGAGCGGCCAGTAGTGGATGCTTTAGGAAAGTATTGTGTGTGTTCTGCCCTTGCTTTTCCTGAAGTATCTCCTTTCTTGGCAACTGTTGGATGCAGAGCTAAATGGACATTTGGTCAGCCTGGTACCCGAGTGCAGCGATTGCTACGGATGAGCCAAAGCGAGCATGCACTCATTTTTTTCATGCCTTTGGTCTTCACCAGCTTACGGATTTCTGACCTGGGTTTGCATCGTGGCCATTACTATCAGTGACCACTGGGTTTTCCGTAAACTTGTCTAATTCCTTTTAAGAACCACTTAAAGTTTTGGCATCTCCAATACCTGTGGCACCAGATTCTGATTTAATTGCATACTCCGTGACAAAGCTTCCTGTTGTTGTTAATAGGCTGGCTTAGTATTTCAATGTGTTCCCTAGACATTGCATTGAGACGTGGTGCATTACTTCGTGTGCATTTGTTGTATTCCCCACAGTCACACCTTCAGGCTGGAGCACACCAGTGAGTTTCTTCTCTGTGCCTTGGGCTGTACTTACTGCCCGTCCTGGCATTTTTTCTAGTCCTCTTGTTTTTGAAATAGATGCATCTTAGATTTAGGTAAGGTCATTATAATGGCTGGGGTTTTAGGCCTTTTCTGAACAGTATCTAACATTTTTCAGTGTCTAATTCAGTAGTCACTTCACTTTAATTTATTGATCTTGAAGCTCCCTGTACGGTTTCTCTTAGACTGTACTGACATCTAATGGTAAGGCAAAGTGGCTTAACCTCACTTGATGGCAAGATAAATTGTCCAGTGGGCAAATACAATTCTGTGTATTTTTCTTAATTCAGTATTAATTTTTGTAAAATGGGATGAAATAAGGTGGAATTTTTGCACAAGAATTCTGACCTAATACTCTTTCTTCTGGCAATAAATCATCTTGTTCTGCTCTTTGGGCCACACTTATTTTTAAATGCAGTTTAAATCTCTGCAAGAGTAGTTTTGAGTACAGCAAAAGTGATTTGATGGTTTTATACTGCAGAAGGTTTTAATATATGTCACAGTATCTCCAGAAAAGGATAGCAGCATGAAAAGAAATGTAAGAACAAATACTATCCTGCAGAACTTTGAAATAGAATTTTCCAGTGTTGTTGTAGCATTTAGAAGAAACATTTAAACACAAGTCTCTTTTCTCATGCTCCTATTTGAGGTTCCTCTATATTTTTAATTGGGCATTTTTCCAACTCCTAATGTTAAGTACTGTTAAGTAATACTTTTGAACTTCATAAAGAAAGAAAAAATGAGTTCAGATATTAATCTTGAAGTTATGTTCTGTGTTTAAGGGTAGTACATTAACTTCAGTGAGACAGAAGTATCACCTAAATTCTATTATGAACAACCATTCTTCTGATCCAGAGTTTTTGTTTTATACAGAACCAACACTACTGCTACTGACACTAGGAATGTTCAAGTACACTTTGTAGAGCTTTTACAAGTAAAACGTTTCTTGTACATCATAATCATTTTTGCCATTTCTTTGAGTTACAGCACAGCTCTTAAAACAGCCCCAGGAAGTTGATTCTTTTACTATGTAAATGTGTCTTTTTAGAATCCATTTTGCTTTCTGCTGTTTATCAGCTTGATACTGTCCTTTTCCAAACATAAGATACATTGTTCTGTACTAGAGAAATTTTTTGAAATGTAGATAAATTTCCATTTCTCAGTAATAGCTTTCTTACAGTCTGAGTTGACTTCATCACACGCTGTGGACAGTCTTTTTCCCAAGAGAGGGGAAAACCTGGAAGTTAAAACTTAATTTCTAAGGAACAGCAATAATTTCTGCAGAAAGAGTAGTTCTTATTTGTGGGTTCTGAATTGAGTTAGGTTCGCAGAAAAGCTTACTACTTGATGCTTTGAGAAGTCCATAAAGTGATTTTCGGAATTCCAGAGTGGTTTAAATTTATACTGTTGTGCTCTGCTTTGCACTGCACAAACTGGGGAACCAGCTGTGGCACAGAATGTCTCAGATGCTAGGGAGAGCTGACATCAGCCATGAAGCTGGCGTGCATCTTGTGAGTTCTTCTGGTTATTTCATGGAAGAATGAGGGAAGATGGGGAAAAAAAAAGGCGAACGAAAATGATCTAGTTGAGAGGCATCCCTCCCCATGACAGGGAGATTGGACTAGATGATCTCTAAGGTCCCTTCCAGGCTAGGCCATTCTATGATTCTATGAAAAACCCCACAAAACTTTTCTGTTTCTCGCCTGTTTGGGTGAACAACTGAAAGCTAAGATATTCATACTGATGGCTCATGTAGTTACTGCAGTGGCCACTGCGGAAGGCATCCTTCTGCTTGGTGAGTACCCCCAGTTGCTGTGAACATACTGTCTAGCTCACCAAAGACTGTGACAATTTTGCCATGAAATCTTAGGTATGATTGACTTGGATATAAAGAAGAATTTTTTTATGATGAGGGTGATGAGACACAGGCACTAGAGAACCCATGGTTACCCCATCACTGGAAGTGTTCTGGGCCAGGCTGGATGGAGCTTTGAGCAACCTGACCTAGTGAGGGATGTCCCCAGCCATGGCAGGAGGGTTGGACTAGATGATCTCTTTACTATCTGAAACAAACCTGTTTACTGTCTGGGTGGAACAGTTCCTGTGAAATATATAATTATTTAGGATCATTAAAATATTTATAACAAGAAGAACAATATCTTTGCTATTGCCTCCAGGGCTCTGCAGAAGCAGAAGATGTTTCATGGTTGTGATGTGTCACGGAAAACAGAGATCTTACTGATTTGGGTGGGAAGGAAAGAAATTTATTAAGTCACCACAAACTGATGGCAATGGAATATGGAGTAGAAACTTACATTTTTTCTTATTTTATACCTTTTTAAAGTCAATAGTAGGAAGAAAAAAGTATTTCAGAAATGTAATGTAGTTTCAGACTGAAGAACATATATTGGAACAGTTAAATTGAATGAAGATTGATATTCCCAAGGGTAACATGTATCTTCACAACCTTATTCTTGATGTGTTAATGAACTATGAGTCTGTTCTGTGAATTTCATTTGTCTTACGGATTTTTTTTATGCTTTATCATCTGATTTGGGACAGCCTCCAAGTCCTTCTGTGCAAAGGAAGATCAGAGTGAGGCAGTGATAGAAAGCAGAGTTTTGCCGTTCTAGCTGCATAGTTGAAAGTCTTTGCCTAGAACACTTTATACTCTGAATCTTTTTACAGGTGGACTAACTAATCAGAGGTTATGTGATACACTTGACCATTTTTCTAGCAGACTTTTCCCACCTGTTGGAATTTAGTAGAAATGTGATTGAGCCCATGCAAAAAATCTCCCGTTAGACTGATACAACGGAGAAACGGTCTTGCACGGTGTACTACAACCTTTTGGGTTTGATGGAAGTTCGTCCCTAATAATTTGGAGTTTGTCTCAACCTACAAGTATGTGTATAATTATCCTGCTGGTTTGCCTTTTTAAAAAAAAAAAGAATTTCTTGGTTTGCTTCTTTTTCATCCTCATTCTCTGAAGAGAATGGGCCTTCCTTCAGTTCTTCTCACTCACAGCTTATGTTTATCCTTTGCTCTGTTACCAGCGTTACCTGTTTTGAAAACCAGAATCAAAGCCGACTTGTTACAGAATCACAGAATGTCAGGAGTTGGAAGGGACCTTGAAAGATCATTTTAACCCATAGGATTTGTTCAGTCTCCTATAAAAATCTTGGAGATTCCCTTTTCAATCTATCTTGAAATATTTGCAAACACTGGAATCATCTGCTTAACTTAAAAGAAGAAAACCCCTCTAATAGTGTTTTCTACAGTGTATATTTTAATCTAAAATATGTACTTTTCAAAAGGATTCTGTACATTGATGGTATCTCAGATGGCTTTGTAGCTAATACTTGACATATATGATAAGCAGTATATATAAAATCACTTGGATTCTCATTTTGTCTTAAAATGCTGAACTACATAAGTCTGATCTTAAGTACTCTTTGGTACTTTGTGTTCTGATTTTGAATTCATTAGGCAGTGTGCTTGTATTTTTAGTGAATTTCTCAAATACAATTATTCATGTTGTGGTTTAGTAATTGCAGTAACTAATGCTCCCATAATTATAAGGCTTCTGTTTTGCTGGGAAACGCTTCCCGTATCATCATCTTCTCTTTGTGTTAGAACATGAAGTATAAAACTGCATGAGGGTTACATTTAGAACTGTGTTAACATGTTAATTTTTTGCTCAAAAATGTTTTTGTTTTGCAACTTATCACAACTTACTGTGAACAAAATAAATAATTTAAAAATATTTAGAAGGAAAAACCTGACTTGATTTATATGGTAAGCTTTGAAGCTACTGTAGACAGATCGAAAACATCTGGTGACACTTTCAGTTGCAAGTCAGTGGTTACAGATGGTCTGGGTTTTTTAACAGCTGTCATCCGGCTTCGTATGTAGAGTGACTACAGTGGAAAAACTTTTTGCTGAAAGGACAAACAAAACAGCACAAGGAGGCCACCAGGCATAGCTGTTTCTCCGAGAGGGGAAGTTAAATAAACTATAAAAATTTAAAACAAGACTAATATTTAATAAGTTCATTATATTTTGGTTTGTTTGGAGATCTTTCTATGTGGCTGCTGGAGGAAGTAGATCATAAAACAGAAGTGATCAGCAAATAAATTGAAGACTGGTTAAGGGCTGATCCTCTACACAAGTTTGAGGTGTTGAGCTTAAGCAAAGGCAGGTGGCTATATAGCTAGCTTTCAAGATTTTAAAATCTGTGTTAGATTTGGTGTAATGCTTGTGCAGTCTTGCAACAGAGCTGCATTCAGTATCGAAGAATGTTGCATTTTGTGAGAATAATCAATGTTGGGGAATGCAATAGAATTTTTTGTTTAAATGGCAACATTCTTTTTGTTTTCTGAAGAGGAAAAACCCAGGCTTCTGTGTTCTCCATCAATTTTTTTTTATCCCGTTCGTGATGGGATGTTATGTTCAGCTAGAATCAGACATTATGCAAAACAGCAGAAGAATCTTAAATTTGAGGATAAAGAAAAAGAGGTGTGGAGGGAAAGTGAAGAGGATGATGAGGATGAATAGTGTTAAAAGCATGATGCATATTGCACATTAACTCCATTTATAAAAGGAAATAAACACGAAGGAATTCTGTTACAAGTCCAAATGCACCAAGCAGGATTGTGCTGGTAAAGATATCTATTTTCATGCAAATGTGCAGTTCTTGATATTCAAAATATTTTTCTTTATCATTTCACTTGGAGTGCCTGAATTTTCATATGTTGATGAAATGTGCCTGTGTTTGGTTTTAAAAAGTTTAGCCTCTAAAAAGAAACAAGCAGATTTCTAGGTTGTCACTTGTAAGGCCGTTTAGTGCTGTCCACCGATGTTGCAAGCTATTGGGCAGGAATAAAAAGCAGGGAAATGGATTATTTGGCTCGTTTTAATGTGCACTCTGCCTGTAATACAGCATTCGCCAGCCTTGGTTCTCAAAGTCTATTGAGATATTAAAAAGGATATAAAAGGGGTGCTCTGATTATGCTTTTTAAAGGATCTGTGTACTTTAGTTTTACCTCATCCACTTGCTCATGTGCATTTTATAATCTACTGCTACGATTAGATTCTTGTTGAGGGATTTTTCTTCTCTCCCCATCCCCCCTTCGTGCTTCTCAGTGGGTTGGCTTAAAAGGCAGGCTGCTTCTTGCAATCCCCTTACACTGTCCTGCCCGGCTCCATGGTATCTGAAAAGTGCTTACTTGTACTTGCTGCCAAAGAGCTTGCCTAGTCATGCATAAACCTGCTTTAAATGCAGTTTGGTTGATGTAGATGTTGGTGCTCAGTGTTGTCACTGTGATGTGTTTCCTCAGGCCCGTGCTCCTTGGATTGTTTGCTTCAGCTTCCAAGTGTCAAACTCAACTTTACTTTAACATCGAAAGCTTAAAAGTTTAGAATAAAAAGACGATTTTCCTCCTGCAGCATGTGTTACGACGCAAATGTGTGCCTTTCCAGCTTTGTTCCAGGTGGACACATTTCTGTCATTTCAAGGGAATCGTGTACTTGTGCCTACTCTAGATACCTTCTTGAGCTGGTGGGGTGTTCGGTGATGGGCAAAAATGTGTTTGAGAGTCAAAAGGCAGAAAAAAGCAGCTGTCTTGGAGCGTTTCTTACACTAGCTTGTTTGGGCTGTGCTGTGCACTTTGCATCTCTATGTGTTTAGAATGCAGTTTGTTGTGAAATACCAGATTATCTAATCTGATTTAAGAACTGTATGTGTGTCGTGGTTTGACCCTGGCC
>NW_009733325.1:0-2059 GCF_000703405.1 Apaloderma vittatum | reverse complement strand
AATTAAAAGTTAAATCAAATATTATTTCTAATGCTATCCTTATTTAAGTGATTTTTTTATATACGGATTAATCGAGGGGGTATTTTAATGGGGGATAAATTCTTAAGGCATAATAAGCCTATACATAGTAACTGTGCTTTTAGAGGTATTTGCAGTAATCTGTGATCAAAAATGTTTCATGTCCAACATTTTAAGTAATCAGACACTATTTTCAAAGGCTGTTATTTGTTATTTGCTGGGGTTTTTTTAAAAAAGTAGGCAGACACCAACAAATGCTGCTTATAATGCTTCAGTGTTCTGTAATTATATTAGATGCAGTAGCTAAATCAGTACTTCTAACTGCATATTTGTAAATCTATTTGGCAACCAGGGAGAAAGTTTAGCTGTCAACCAATTATTACTGGATTGTTAAATTTTCATTCAAAGGAAAAGTCTGATCATGCTGAAATGTGTAGAGTGCTATAGATGTACCCAAGGTACGTCTTGCTTAGATACACTTATTTTTCAATAATTCCTCAAATATACCTTTCACTGCAACCTTGTTTCTTGAGAGGCTTATTTGAAATCTGCATAGGATGAATCTTCAATGATACAAAATTAAACATTCAGCAAGTGACTACAGCTTGCATCCTGCATGTGAGTTAAAGCTTAGCCCTTTTTTGATTTTTAACTCTCCTGGTGTGATTAGCTCTGTTTCATCTCAAAGTGTGTACGTATAAATACTCTTTATGTTTATATTATACACAGACACACACATACACTTTATTCTTTATATATATATATAGCCTTTTTTGCTCCCCTAAAATACATTTTCTAATGGCAGGTCTGTCCTGTCCTGTATGGGGTGTTTCACGACCACAATGCATTTGCAGTGATCCCTGAGGTAGCAACATCAGTGCCAGTATCTCTGTACTGTGCAGCACAGCTGGAGATTCTATCAGAGATATAACCCGAATACTAAAATCAGTCTGCCTTCAGTAGCTCCGTATCGCATGTGATCTCATTAGCCTGGGTCTTAGCTCTTCTGACAGAGCAGTAATGAATCTATTTCAAGAACTAGGCTCGTTGGTGTTTTCAGACGATCCCTGTACCGAGATCTGTTGTGCAAAGATTTTTGATGGATTTGATACCAAAGACTGGAGATTCTTACATGTAGAAGCTACTGTTCAAAATCCAGAGAGCAATCAGTACATGCCACACTGGTAGTAAAAAACTGAGACCAGGTTCTCACCTGGTATAAAATAGAGTAGCTAAACTGTGATGAAAATATCTAAGATTGATCTGCATGTAAAATGATAGTAAAGAATATGCTTTTCTAATACCTAATGCAACATGGTTGTGTTCCAGTGCACTATATTTAGTTAACATGTCTTTTGACATTAGCAAGCCACTAGTAAACTGGGACAATCATACAGGGTTTTTTTTGTTTTAATACTGTAACTACCTTTAGTTTTTTGCTCTCAGTAGTGGCTACCTGCTAGACTGGAAATACCATAATCCTTTTTATTTGAAATGTGCAGGTAATAGGTTTCATTGAATTATTTTTGTGCATTGTTCCTATTTAAGTACAATACCACCTAGAGGACACCATATTTACACTAATCATTCTGAAATGTTCTCGTTTTTTAAGGTTTTTCTCTTTCAGGATTCACAAATCCTTGTTATGACAATCTGATAGAAGTGCATCTGTCCTGCATCTACTGCAATGTCTGTGTTTTTCAGAAATGATTCAGACACTACTGTACTCTGGGAACAAGCACTCTCTTTTTTCCCCCTCATACTTAGATTGGTTTTTTCTGTCTTCTTTTCTTTTTTTGTGTGTGTGGGTGCTCACATTCACCTGGCTGGTTGACAAGAACTCTTTCCTTTCAATGTCCCAGTAGAAGACAGAATCTTCACCCTTTCCCCCTAGCACACTGAAGGAGAACTTCCACTGTTTGGTCTGAAGTTCCGCATCCAGAGTTTGCTTTAAAGAGAGGAAGTAGTGGTTCCCCAGAGCTCTGGATAGTGGTGTCTTGAACCGCTTTCCCCTGATAGGGATTAGGGTCAAGGTGATTCG
>NW_009733324.1:8235-19912 GCF_000703405.1 Apaloderma vittatum | reverse complement strand
GTT
This sequence comes from Apaloderma vittatum, assembly GCF_000703405.1. Classification (NCBI taxonomy): domain Eukaryota; kingdom Metazoa; phylum Chordata; class Aves; order Trogoniformes; family Trogonidae; genus Apaloderma; species Apaloderma vittatum. The sequence goes on along the minus strand of NW_009733324.1, from coordinate 19,909 downwards.
TTTATATATATATATATATATAGTAAACTTTGAGCTCAACATAAATACTTATTTAAGTACTACTAGAACTCACCAAGTGAGCTTCCTGGTTAGTAAGAAAACTGGATCAAAAAATTTTACATAACTATATTTTCAAAACTATGTTGAAGGAAAAAAAAAAAAAAAGTGAAAAAAAGCTCTATTTCCTGAATTCTTACTTTTCTGTTTTGATCATAGGCAGAGTCAATTCCCAGGATGCTGTTGACTTCCACGTAAGGATACTGTTTCTCAAGAACACTAACCACATGCTCCACTTTTAGGTGATCTCCTGTTTTTACTTTGTTATATATCTGAAAGGGGAAATACAAATACAAGTTTACAGCTGCAAGTGCACAGCCTCTGTCCTTACCAAAGGTAGGCTGACCTATCACATGTATTCTAGTAATTATAAGGCATTAACAGCTAGATTGCAAAACATATATTTATTAGCTGCAATAACAGCTACTGAGCACTTGTAGTACTTACAATTATCTTCCTTTACCACACAGTCATTCCAGTGAGTTTGGAAGGAGGTATATATAATTTATTTCTTTAAATTCTAACTTGCATCTTTAATTAGAAAAGGTATTTGAGGGGTAAAAGTAGTGCTTGGGGGAGAAAAGGCTCAAGTAAAGCATATCCAAAGAGCTACCGTTCCTTTTAGAACTCAAGGCATGTCTATAAACCTCACAAGTAGGTAACTGCTTTCCTCTTGAAGGCAGAAGATTTTACTTTGATTTACAAATACATACTCAAAAAAATGATAATAAAAGTCATTGTCTTCAAGTCACCAGCAGTTTAATGTTACAGTATGGCCCAGCTTGTCAATTTGTACAACATCAAACCACACGTGAAAATGCATTTATTAGCACCTCCATTATCCTTTGATGTGGCAAAAGTAGGCAGCAGGAACTGTTCAAACCGAATTATAATATTCAAGGGATACAGCAGTTTAGAACTGGTTAACAAACTGAGCAAAGAGACAGGATCCAAAAAACACCCAGAAGCGTTAAGTGTCACTTTTAAATCTAATCTCACTTAGTAAAGTTACATTAGAAGCACTTTACAAAGAAATGTGTATCTTGTGGTACTCTAGTACTTGGAGATAATTGAAACACTAACAGAATCAAAGAAAAATTTCTTCCACTACCTACATAATAACATATTAACATAATTACACATGCATGGAAATACTCCAACGTTATTTTTCCTTTTAAGTTAATACTTACAGACATGACAGTCTGGAAGGCGTAATTATTGTCCATTTCTTGTGCCACATAATTGTACGCCCTGAGGAGGGCAACACCAGGATCCTGAAGTCCATCAACATCCTCTGAGTCATTAACCACAAAGACTAATCCTATCCTGCAATCAAACAAACCCCCAGATCATGAATCTGTTATACTAATAAATAATCAACTCTTCATACAACTGTCAGCAACGATCATCATCTTAAGACACAGGTGTCTTCTGGAATAGACTGGTAAGATTTTGAGCAGAGCAGCCAGGAATCAAACTTAGGACATAAAACCTCTAATGGTGAGTCCATAAGAATCTTGCTTTTCATCTCTCTTTCATCCAGAGTTTCTTTTTAGACTGTTATGAACTCTGTTTTGCTAGTAGCAAAAGTTTTATTTTAAAAAATAAATAAGAAACAGTATTTAGTAAATGTCCTTCCCACCATTTCCACAGTGTCTTAGCAATGCAAATTTTACAATTGCAAAAGTCACCCAAATAAAACTGATGCAAAAAAAAAAAAATCCTATTAAAACACTGCACTTACCTCAGTGGGATGTGGTTACTGAAGAACATCTCTGCGACATTCAGTAATTCTGCTGTGGTCTCGTGAACAGGATCTACTATCAGCACCTGCATACAAATTGCAAATGAAAAGTTTCTGTTCCCTTAAGAAGTCAAGATACGCTTTTTTTATTAGAGATAGCTTCATTCACATCTTGTAGAATTATCATCACTTCTATTTTATACACTGGCAGGGAGATGAGGCCCACTAAGTAGTAGTTTCTTCTGAAGTCACTAAGTCCGTTTTCTAAAACATCCAGTCTAAACTACTCCTTTTAACCTGAAAAGGCCGAACTCCTTATGTACTTTCCATATTTATCTCAGTATGCTCCAGCGTCTTGGCTTCTGCCTCTGTGTGTCCGCAGCCACACACCATTAAGCTGTGCGTGGGAGAGAGGCATTTGTCAGAACTGAGGAACACAGCACTGCTCTGCGCAGCCCCTTGGAGAGCTGCTGCTGCCAAGGCATCCTCAGAGCAAGCCCAAACCCAGACAGAATCTGGCCATTCTGAATGAATTTAGGACCCTTTATGCCACGTGTTGTCTTTTTATTTAATAATTTCAATGTCCAAAGTACTGAACTCAAAAGATAACACATTAATGCTCTCACAGCTTGAGGTGGTTCAAGTCCCTATTGCCACTAATCAGAGGTCACCCTGCTAAAAGAGCTAGAGCACAGAATTTACAAACTGCTTTTCAGATCTAGCTTTAAGTAGTTTACCTAGAGACTAAATGGACACCCAGGATTAAGCTGACAGCTGCTGATCATTTTTTGAAGTCTTTGCACAAGAATGCTTTCTAAGTGAAAAAAATGGAGTTGTTTTAACTCTGTTAAGAAGATACTAATTAACAAATTTGAGGGACTTCTTTAACCAACTTGAGGTATTATCACAAAGTTGAAATGCACCAAATTCTCACTTGTCAGATGACAGGTTTTTTCCATTGATGAAGCAATTGTTGGTAACTAACAGATGCCAGAGAATCATGCTCAATGATCTCCAGATCTCGGTCATAACTTACTAGTACAAGTAGAATAAAATCTTTCAGAAAAGCATCGTATCTCAAGATACTCAAGCGACAGGGAATCTAGCATATACATAGGAAAGTTGCAAAAGCTAATTGCCTCTGCTGTTGAAAAAACAAAATACACATTTCATTTCTAGTCAGATTACTACTTACAAAATTATGGAAGTTTTTTCTAATTTGTCTGATCACGCCTGGAAACGTGGGACGCAGCAGTTCTTGCACACTGGAGGGCCAGGAATTATACCTACTGTCAAACTCAAGATTGTTGATCCACTAAGAAAAAAAAAAGGCATTTAAATGATTTACAGTACTCCTGTTCAGGTCTAAGACTGTAAAATATTTTCAAACCAGACACTATATTGAGAACTGTATGAATAAAAAGGTTTTTTTTAAAAAGAGCTAATTATATTTAAACCTTACTTTCCTTTTATTCTTCACTGCAGTTTCAGAGCTGATTGTGAGGTAAGAATAAAAATTCCCCGACAGCTTAAGAACACATCGCCCAGCAGCAAATAAGCTATTTCTTATACAAAACCACACGCACTGAAATAGCAGGGCTTCTGATGTCCACAGCGTAGTCGGAATCTGACGGCTGGATGTTCAACTTCAGAACGTTGTGCAGTGAAAGACCCTCAATTCCCAAGCTGTGCAGGCCTTCCATAACGCGGGCTTCATTGCGTAGCACATCAATCAAGCTGGAAGAAAAAGAAAAAAAACAACATAGAGCTGTACAATGGTTTGAGTTGGAAGGAACTTTCAAGATCATCTAGATTCAACCCTCCTGCCATGGGCAGGGACACCTCTCGCTAGACCAGGTTGCTCAAAGCTCCATCCATCCTGGTCTTGAACATTTCTAGGGCCTGGGCTTCTACAACAAAATGTGGCAACAACAAAATGTTGAATTTTAAAAACACAGCAAATAACTTCCTCTTATCCTAAGAGTTAATGGATCCCAGGCGTAAACAAGTCTGCAATGTCTGTGTATTACTTCTTAGTTATCATCTATTTCTAACTGTCTTAAGAAACTTGAGATAACAAATCTTTTCAATTATATTGTATTTTTAGGAAAAAATACATTAAATCAAGATAACTAAAGCACGATACACGTATGTAATTTCAATTCCACATTATTGAAACAAATGTTGACAAAGATATATGATGGTCTTCAGATGAAAAAGATACAGGAGTTTATCCTTTGAAAATCAGTCTACTATCTTCAGAAAAAACCCGTACGTTGACGCTCCTGGAGGCCAAAATCTTGTTATTCATAGCATAGATCAAAAGAATAGTACAAAGGTGCCTTCCCAGTCCAATCTTCAGGGGTATTCCAGTTTACACATCAGCCTTTTTGTTAGAAATGTACTTGTGTAAGAGAAGGAGTCATGATTTGCTTTTTCTAGAGCTTAACAATTAAACTGGTCTAGATACAGACTTTGTGAAGAAGATTCAGAACTGTCTAAATGACTTTTATCATCCATGCACAAGCAGGATGCAACCTCCTAAACAGGATACAGTTATTCTGAAAAATAAAACATTCCTACCTAAATATGTCCTGAGTGTCTAAATCAATAAGTAGTCCGTTGATGAACAGGGCAGAATCTCCCGGTTGCAATCCTAATGTTCCTTTGAAATACTGCAAGAAAGTAGAAGGCCATTAGAGGAATGCTCTGCATGCATCAAAATTACTGGAGAGTTTAATGTGTCAAACTGCAGATTTTTTTCTCCCTTTCTGCATTACATAACTTCTCAACTGCAGTCCTTGCTGACTTCGGGCACACATCCATATCAGCGGAAAAAACAACTTTCTGCATGATTCTGTAACGCATTGGAAAGTCTCTGAGTAGACTTTTTAAATAGATTCAATAATTTAAAATGCTTGGGAAGCAATTTTTTTTTTTTTTAGCTGACAGTCCATCACGTAGATGGCATCCAGTTACCTGTCTCAGCTCTTTAACACATAAGTTTGTGCAGGACAGACTTAAACTTCTGGATACGGCATGGCACACACTAGTGGGACTGACTACTGGGTATAAGGTACCAGTTAAGTCCTAGTGGTTGTGTTGTCAATGAAAAGCACACAAGCTGCCACCGTAGTCCGATCTCCTCAAAAATCAGGCAGCACACAAGTGGATAAAGTCCTATTAGTATTCTGGAATTTCTCCCAAGTACCTGTAAGCAGCACCCCATTTGAATGGATACTTGTCCCCAAATTGAGGCACCATCACAGGGAACAATTTTGAATCAGAAGGGGTGAATAAAACAATCCTCCTGAAGCAAATTTCCCAACTCTATTATGAAAAATTCTGTTTAAAAACCTGAAAAAATGACATTGCTTTCTCTTGTCTTGCAGTACTAGTTAGAAAATTCTGTAAAGAGGCATGATGAAAACTAAAGTAAAAATACAGCATTTGGACATTTAAAAACTCTAACATCATGAAGGATGTGAGCCAAGCAAACAGAGGAATAGCAAAGTACTATGTCAAGTACCAACACAGGAAAGCAGCATCTAATCAGGAAATATTTATATACTTTATTACATAAAAAGCTACCAGAGAAGAGCTGAGTACATGCAGTGTTCAGCTGAATTTTTTGTGTAATTACATCATAAACTGTAACTTCTTAATAGCAGTGAACTTCACTATCACATGCTGTCCACACAACCTGTGTCATACAAAGAGTAGCTTCAAAGGGCCAGGTCAGAGCGAGATCTAGTAGCCTAGACATACTTGGAATAAAAATGAAATCCACAAAATCATGGGTTTACTTGTGGACCAGTCTGATCTAATAGGTAACAGAAAGGCCACCAGGTCGTTTCAGCTCGCGCTTACGTTCTATACTTTGTCCCTTCCAGAACCACACGGGACAACGGTGTCAAACCACATCCTTCGTTTCTGATTTTATCGCTACTGAACAACAAGAGATTTCTCTCAGAAGAGGAACCTCAGGGACATCTAAGTAGATGTCAGGTAATTTTGCACTTACTACTAGACTAGCTAAATATAATTTATTAGGTTTTTAATAAAGACATAAATGTGTACTTAACGTATTATGTATTTTTCCTATAAATACCAAGCAAGGCTGAAATGTGTGAATAGATTGGCGTAGATTATATAGCAAAAGCTGTCTGCACTACCTGGTGTATTTTAATTGTATAAAATTGTGTACAAAAGCCTGTATAGCATTTCCTAGTGGCTATTGGTTTTTCAGTTCTTCACTGATGCCAAATACACAAAAGAGCTGTTAAAACATTTTTCTACAAATGTCAGAGCCTTCACAGTGATCTCCAGAGGTCCCTCGTAACCTGGCTTTCTGTTACAGTTCATATTCAAAGCACGTGTAGACTTAACTGGATAGGTGTTACATTTTATTCTTTCACTAGTTTCACTCTCAAGGCACCAACACTGGAACCATTTTCTCCACGTGCTATGAATCATTCTAAGTCATAGCAGAAGGTTTTGAGTTTATTCGTGACGAATTCAGGTATCTAACCACCATCTCAAATTGGGTAATGTGAACGAAGTTTCTCCTGCATCCTTAAAACTGTAAGGAGATGCTTAATATGTTTGCTTTTCAAGCAACAGCTTTCTAACAAGCTCTGTTCCATCCAAACCAGCTCAGATATATTAAAATAATCTAAAAAATAACTACATTTTGACTCTAATAACTTCCACTAAAAAACACTTGCACTTTTAATATCTAGTAGCTTTTGAGAAGTTCAGAATACAATCAAAACCAAAAATCAGTAACTTAAAGTCAGCCTCTTTTTAACTATTACCCAAGGCAAATAGCGCTATGACATTCAGACTTGACACATCTGCTGTACCCCTCAAACAACAACTGGGTCAGAGACTGAAAGAACGTCCCCCGACAGCCACAGTCCTACAAGAAACATATTGACCTTGTCTATCCAGCTTTTGCTGGCAAGTCATCACAGCAAATGGATAACTTAGAAACTAAGTGACAGCTGCTGTGACACAGACATCCAAATTTCTACTGCTTCGTTTTTGGCACAGTCCTGTCCTGCACACCAGATTAAGACACTCTGCATGAAAATCCTGAGAACGCCTACACTGTGTGTTTTCTGTAAATGAACATTTTCCCCTGCATTAACAAAATAATACTTTCACTGTATTTGAAGTTAATTTTATAAACACAAATACATGCAGTTACCAGATTCTGAGTTCAGACACCAAACAGAAGGTCATTTTGACACACGTTACCAAGTGCTTGCTAATTAACTACCAGAACACTAGACTACCGTGAACAACTATTACAGAGGCAGCTCTGTTAACAAAATCCCGTATCGTCATTCCCCAACACAGTGATCTCACTCTTAAGAATTCATGGCCAATATTTTTATATTTGAGTAAACAAACTAAAATATGTTCCTAATCCATGTTTGAAAATCCACTTCTTTACTTCCCAGATGCATACTACAACAGAGTTGAGTGTGAAAAGTCATTATTTTGAGCAAAATGTAAACTTTTGAATAGAATCATTATTTCCAAAACATGAATTTATATTAAAACTTAAGTGCAAAATCACTATGTTACTTTCTGGAAGCATTACCTTCTGGTTCTCTTCAATTTCTGCTCTGAGTTCCGAAGAAACAACTGTTTTCGTTATGGCTCTACAGAAATAAAAATATCATGCTGTGAATCATCTTCCCCTTTTATCTCATGTATAGATTAGATAACTACTTATGCTACTTCTTCTACTTTATATATAAATGTATTGAGTCTCCTGGTATAACGGGCTGCAGTCAGAAGCACTTGCATTTCGTGGTACCGTTAAACAGTAGGATGCACTGTTTTTTCTTGTACTATATAATTCAAGAGAATAGCGATTGTGCTACCACAGAATGGGTGAGTACAGCTCACAGGTCAGACTAAAAAGGCAACAAGAGTGCAATACCGACCTTAAGAAGCCATAAATAGCACCATCTTAACATTAGTTAGTGGGAAGTAGAATTCAGCTTCTTTTTACTCCCAAGTATATCTCCACCTACTCAAAATGGAGCAGCTCCTATATCATCTTCACAACCCATATTTCTTTATCAAAAGAAATGTATTTCTAGACTGCATGGGCAGGCCAGATTATGACTAAGTTTCTTGGGATTTAATTTGAATATGCTCAAGACAGTCATTGACAAAGTGCAAAAAAACAGTGGAATTGCACATCAGTCTGACTGGGCTGTTTGTCAAAGCAGATCCCAGAAGAGTGGAATCCAGTGAACAGATGAAACTTAAAGCCACCAAACAGAAGACCTACACAATAAAATCTTGAGGACATGACACAAAAGGTTCTGAAGCACTTCACAACAAAATAGCGTGGGTAATTCTGTCAAATTTTCCACCAGGCCACATCAACTGCCATCCAAGAAAAACACTGAAAGATCCTCTTTGTAATCTCACGCTCTGCATAAACATTCTGCACTGTTTGCTTCCAGCTAAATTGAAACTCGGGCATTAACCCAACCAATGCTGCCTGTCGAGGGTTCTGTCCAGGAAAAAAATAGTAAGACAACTTCCTAGAACTCAGAGTTACCTGGCCTTTGTAGGAAAGTTCTGACTGAGATCTTTCATGACCATCAAAGCATCCACAGGGGGAGCAGTCAAAATGCGAGCAGCAGTTTGAAAACTTAAATCTAGAAGCAAAGAAACAGAAGTCGAGAACTCTAAGCAGAAAACAAGCCAATGCAGGGTCATCTTAACTTTACCTTTCATTTTTTCTGCTTGTTACCTACGAAAACTCATTCTCTAGCTGCGCCTTCTGAATATTTTTATTTCCTTCCTTGTATTCAACTTCTATTTGTTGCCTTGAAGTAAGTAACCCCTTCAAAACGAACCCATGTTCCATCTAGAGGTTGCTTCAAGGAGTTCAGACCATCACCTTTTTTTCTAGCTGAGGTGTGAGGATCTGCCCTTCGGAAAGGGTCTGTGAACTTCTTTCCCAAGCTAGAAATATAAATGGCCATCTGTTGGAAATAGGTAGATTCTCTGTGGCTACAACAAATGTTCACCATTTCAAATTACTCTTTTTCTTTTTTTTTTTTCCTCGAGGACGAAAAGCCTTTCCACGGGCCTCTACATATGATTTCCAGGGAAACGGGACACAGTTGCGCACGTACACTTTTAAAATCCAGTTTTCCTTTGGTCTTGAGAAATCTCAGCTTTCCATGCCAAGAATGTAACCATGGAAAGAAACTTTACATTTCCTTTGCTTCTCTGCATTTAGCAGATCATACAAGTAGTCAGTTTAGCAGGTGGCTTACTACACTTCACAATATAGAAAGCAAACCTCCTTTCACAAGTCCTGTGAAACAATCTTTAATCTAAAGGCTATTTCAACAGGACTCTACAAAGGTGCTTTAGAAAATTCAGTGTTTTCTAATGCAGGAATTTACAGTCAACCTTTCTCAACTGTACACAGCCACTAGCAACCTTATTTGCATAGAATACGAGATGATCTTCTGAGGTCCCTTCCAACCCCTGACATTCTGTGATTCTGTGAAGATATGGTTACATTAAAGTTTTTGCAGGACGATACTAGAAGCCTTCATGCAGATTACCTTGTAACTGCCAGACTTTCAAAGGTGCCATTTCATTGGTACTTTCCACGAGGTGTTTCCTGAGCTCTTTCAGCTCTTCTGTCAAGTCAGGATACAAGTGCCTAAAAGGATATGAGGGTAAAACAATTTGTGTGGTTTCCTATAAGCAACTCTGCTGCTAATTCAAAGAAACTAACAGATGAAAAGGTATGTTGCTAACACATACAGAAAACAAAAACATTTAATAATAACAAAAAGACCAACATCTCTGCATCAAGTTTTTGATATGACAAAAGACCAACAACTTAAAACTGAGTTTTACCTTAGTTTTCCAAACAGAAATCCTTGCACTTCATCAATAGGGTCATTTTCATCTATTACTGTAGCATTTACATCCGTGCCTATAAACACACCAAGAAGTACACTATTCCCAAGCTATTTAGAAAAAGTTTGTACATCAGTTTTCTTTAGTTTAATAAAACCACACTGCAGTAACTGAAAAGAAGAAAGTGCAAGTTTCACGTTTACTTTTAAACCTGTATCCAAGAGATATTGCCTTTAGAAATGAACACAGTAACAGCTGAAATAAAACCAAGTTGGATTATTGAGAGGGAAGAGCTTAAGATGAGAGGAAATCTCAGAGACCTAGGCACTGCAGAGGAATTCACTAGGACCTGGGAGCTTTCAGGACATGCCAGCTTTGTAGATCAGGTACTAAACTTCAGTTGTGAACAGCAACCTTGATTTTAGCCCCAAAACATATGATAAAAAAACACAGTCTCCAAGTAAAGTCCAATTCTGTGCTTAAACGTCAAAAAGAAATCTGTGCAAGACTCACCTGATCTCCCAGCTGGCTGGACTAAAGCTCCAATCTAGTTGTTTTATGCTCAAGTCTAACTAGTCCTGATCTTTTAGACGAGCGTTTGCTTCTGGACAAGCCAAAACAGCCCAGGCAGGAGTAAAAGACTTCACAGTCACAACACTCACAGAACCAGGCAGCTGGATGAGAACCATATACCTCTAACGTGCAGCTTCCTATCCGGGAACTATTTGTAGCTCATAGCAAGGCGAGTAGTTTGTCCATTTTGTAAAACATTTTACATTACTGCATCAACATTGATATAAAACTTCACAAGTTCACGAAACCCAAATCTGTCCCAGAGCTGGTTTTCTCCCTCCACCTGAAAAGGCCTCTAATACCCTATTCTACAAACAACATCAGGGGTTTTGCATGACTTTTTGATGACAAATGAATGGAAATTCTCACACAGTAACAGAAATTTTTAAGTTGGATCACCTCCTCTAGTATGTTAGCTTCTCTTAAAATCAAATACTTCTACAAATAAAGACCAAAGGTTTTATGTGTCTATATTCTAGATGATGGCAAAACATTTTGAGTCAGAGTTTAGATCTGTATCTAAAAGCCGATAAAACAACAAAATCCTGAAGAACCCAGCTAAAAATTGGCATTCTAGTCTCCACAACCGTAATCTCAAACTAAAAAAAAAAATTTTTTTTGTCTGGTACTTAACTCCAAGACAAAAGCTGGAAATTCTGGGAACATCTAAATAAAAAGTATACACATACAGAGATTATCCTGATAAAATATTTTTGGCAGCTGCCTGAGAGTTTGGAAGACAGAGGTCAGGGCTCTAAATAAAGCAGCAAAAGCAAAAAATCATGGAGAATTCTAAGTTCTGTTTTTCCAAAGAAAAAGAAAACGCATTTTGCTCTGAGGATGGATAAGCTAAGGCAAATTAAAGTAAAGAAATTGCTTTACATCTGGAGAGAACCTGGTTATCTGGTAAAAAACCAGTTGCATTAGCGGTGCCATTACTGAGATCTAGTCCAGAGCCCTGACTCCACTGTGGCAAGCGTTTCAGACAGAAGACAAAGATACGCTTCACAAAGAATATAATCCCAAAAGAGAGAGGAAGAGAAGTGATTTCAGAGCTCAGAAAAGAATATCTGCAAGAGAAATATTAAACTGTCTTTGCAGAATGCTCACATTAAAATTGTTAAAATATTAACTCACCTTTCACCTGTGTATCATCCTTGGCCTTGTATTCTGTGCTTTTAATAGCCAGTTCCACACCGTAGCCAGAGAGGTAGACTTTTTCTTTACTGGGATGCTATGAGAAAAAGCAAAGAGCACAATATTGCCACGCCTTGTTTTGATGCACAGATTAAAAGCTGCCATTTCCCAAAGCTACGAAATCTCAAGCTGACACACGCTTCAGACATAACTGGTAATGCACAAGTGAGAAACGAACACAGGGAG